>NW_017189690.1:0-37617 GCF_001704415.2 Capra hircus | reverse complement strand
CGATTCAGGAACCCAGGGTCGTGCCACATTCCCGAAATACCCCAGATATCTCAGTCAATTCCAGGAAACCTGTTTCCCTGCACTGCCTCGACTTTCAAGCCGAGGATCGACTCACAGCACGGTGGCACGTGGGACAGCCCTGTGGGAAAGCCTCGTGAGAAAGCCACTGATCCCTTGATCCACTCGACGGGAAGAATGACACTGCTGCTACAGCTCGGGAGGAAAGCGCTCTTCAATGCCCCACTCGAATGAGGACTGACTCCCCTGGGGAGATTCCAGAAGAACCCCAAGATCCATGTCAGCACTGGAGAGGAATGCTCAGGTTCCAGGACCGACCCACACAAGGTCTTAGGCCACGGCATCGAAGGGAGAAGAATCCCGAGAGGGCCACGGAGCAACTCGCATGGGGACTGGCCTTTCCTGCGGCCACCAGAGCGGGTCCCTGAGGTGCCCGTCGGAAGTTGAGAGCACCTGCCGCAACTCGAGAAAATCCAGGAGGTTCTCCCCTCCAGGCGAGATGAGGCACATTTCCGCTGAGGCGTCTCGAGGCTAATCACATCTAACATCTGGAACTTCCAAAGGGTCCTTCACACCCTTGCTGCAACTCAAGAAGTTCCCGGACATACTCGTCTCCACTCGAGAGGAAGGACGAGAATCCCGCCCACATCCAGAGGAGCCCCGTTTCCGCCCCCTAGCTCGAGGGGAGGGATCCTTTCCCTGCGTGGTCGGGAAAGAATTCCCGGCATTCCCGTCGCATCTGTCAAGAGGAGGCGCTCTCCACAGGAAAGGCAAGAGGAACTCCAGGGTCGTGCCACCATTCCCAGAGTCCCCCAGATGTCTCAGTCCATTCCAGAGAAACCTGTTTTCCCTGCACTGCCTCGACTTTCAAGCCGAGGATCGACTCACACCACGGTGGCACGTGGGACATCCATGTGGGAAAGCCTCTTGGGAAAGCCTCGTGGGAAAGACTCGAGGGAAAGCCCCTGATCCCTTGATCCACGCGAAGGGAAGCGTGACATTGCTGCTAAAGCTCGGGAGGAAAGCGCACGTGCATTTCCCCACACGAGACGAGGACTGACTCCCCTGGGGAGACTCCAGAAAAACCCCAAGATCCATGTCAGCACTGGAGAGGAATGCTCAGGTTCCGGCACCGACTCCACACAAGATTTTAGGCCCCGGATCGACGGGAGAGGAATCCCGAGAGGCCCCCGAGCAACTCGCATGGGGACTGGTCTTTCCTGAGGCCACCAGAGCAGGTCCCTGAGGTCCCCGTCGTAAGTCGAGAGCACCTGCCTCAACTCGAGAAAATCCAGGAGGTTCTCCCCTCCAGGCGAGATGAGGCCCATTTCCGCTGAGACTTCTCGAGACTAAAAACACCTAACCTCTGGAACTTCCCAAGCGTCCTTCACACCATTGCTGCAACTCAAGAAGTTCCCCGACATACCCGTCTCCACTCGAGAGGAAGCACGAGAGTTTGGCCCACATCCAGAGGAGCCCCGTTTCCGCCTGCTAGCTCGAGAGGAGGGATCCTTTCCCTGCGTGGAGGGGTAAGAATTCCCTGCGTTCCCGCTGCATCTCCAGAGGAGGCGCTCTCCACAGGAAAGGCGAGAGGAACTCCAGGGTCGTGCCACCATTCCTAGAGTTTCCCAGATGTCTCAGTCCATTCCAGGGAAACCTGTTTTCCCTGCACTGCCTCGACTTTCACTGGGAGGATCGACACACTCCACGGTGGCACGTTGGACAGCCCTGTGGGAAAGCCTCGTGGGAAAGCCTCTTGGGAAAGCCTCGAGGGAAAGACAGATCCCTTGATCCACTCCATGGAAAGCATGACACTGCTGCTACAGCTCGGGAGGAAGGCAAACGTGCATGCCCCCACTCGAGACGAGCACTGACTCCCCTGGGGACACTCCAGAAGTACCCAAGATCCATGTCAGCAATGGAGAGGAATCCTCAGGTTGTGGCACCGATTCCACACAAAATCTTACCCACCGGCATCGACGGGAGAGGAATCCCGAGAGGCCCCCGAGCAACTCGCATGGGGACTGGCCTTTCCTGAGGCCACCAGAGCGGGTCCCTGAGGTCCCCATCTAAGTCGAGAGCACCTGCCACAACTCGAGAAAATCCAGGAGGTTCTCCCCTCCAGGCGAGATGAGGCCCATTTCCCCTGAGGCGTCTCGAGGCTAATCACACCTTACCTCTGGAACTTCCAAAGGGTCCTTCACACCCTTGCTGCAATTCAAGAAGATCCCAGACATAGCCGTCTCCACTCGAGAGGAAGCACGAGAGTTCTGCCCACATTAAGAGGAGCCCCGTTTCCACCTCCTAGCTCGAGAGGAGGAATCCTTTCCCTGCGTGGTCGGGAAAGAATTTCCGGCGTTCCCGTCGCATCTCAAGAGGAGGCGCTCTCCACAGGAAAGGCGAGAGGAACTCCAGGGTTGTGCCACCATTCTCAGAGTCCCCCAGATGTCTCAGTCCATTCCAGGGAAACCTGTTTTCGCTGCACTGCCTCGACTTTCAAGCTGAGGATCGACTCACACCACGGTGGCACGTGGGACAGCCCTGTTGGACAGCCTCGTGGGAAAGCCTCGAGGGAAAGCCACAGATCCATTGATCCACATGAAGTTAAGCGTGACACTGCTGCTACAGTTCGGGAGGAATGCGCACGTGCATGCCCACATTCGAGCCAAGGTCTGACTCCCTTGGGGAGACTCCAGAAGTACCCCACGATCCGATACAGCACTGAAGAGGAATCCTCAGGTTCTGGCACCGACTCCACACAAAGTCTTAGGGCCCGGTATAGACGGGAGAGCAATCCCGAGAGGCCCCCGAGGAACTCGCATGGGGACTGGCCTTTCCTAAATACACAAGAGCCGGTCCCTGAGGTCCCCGTCGAAAGTCGAGAGCACTTGCCGCATCTCAAGAAAATCCAGGAGATTCTCCCCTCCAGGCGAGATGAGGCCCATTTCCACTTAGGCGTCTCGAGGCTAATCACACCGAACCACTGGAACTTCCAAAGGGTCCTTCACACAATTGCTGCATCTCATGAAGTTCCCCGACATACCTGTCTCCTCTCGAGAGGAAGCATGAGAGTCCCGCCCACATCCAGAGGAGCCCCGTTTCCGCCTCCTGGCTCGAGAGGAGGGATCCTTTCCCTGCGTGGTCGGGAAAGAATTCCCGGCATTCCCGGCGCATCTCAAGAGGAGGCGCTCTCCACAGGAAAGGCGAGAGGAACTCCAGGGTCGTGCCACCATTCCCAGAGTCCCCCATATGTCTCAGTCCATTGCAGGGAAACCTGTTTCCCTACACTGCCTCGACTGTCAGGACAGGATCCAATCACACCACGGTGGCACGTGGGACAGCCCTTTGGGAAAGCCTCGAGGCAAAGCCATGGATCCCTTGAAACACGCGAAGGGAAGCGTGACACTGCTGCTACAGCTCGGGAGGAAAGCGCACGTGCATGCCCCCACTCGAGACGAGGACTGACTCCCCTGGGGAGACTCCAGAAGTACCCCAAGATCCATGTCAGCACTGGAGAGGAATCCTCAGGTTCCGGTACCGACTCCACACAAGATCTTAGGCCCCGGCATCGACGGGAGAGGAATTCCGAGAGGCCCCCGAGCAACTCGCATGGGGACTGGCCTTTACTGAGGCCACCAGAGCAGATCCCTGAGGTCCCCGTCGTAAGACGAGAGCACCTGCCGAAACTCGAGAAAATCCAGGAGGTTCTCCCCTCCAGGCAAGATGAGGCCCATTTCCGCTGAGGCGTCTCGAGGGTAATCACACCTAACATCTAGAAATTCCAAAGGTCCTTCACACACTTGCTGCAACTCAAGAAGTCCCCGACATAGCCGTCTCCACTCGAAACGAAGCACGAGAGTCCCGCCCACATCCAGAGGAGCCCCGTTTCCGCCTCCTAACTCGAGAGGAGGGATCCTTCCCTAGCGTGGACGGGAAAGAATTCCCGGCGTTCCCGTCGCAACTCAAGAGTAGGCGCTCTCCACCGGAAAGGCAAGAGGATCTCCAGGGTCGTGCCACCATTCCCAGTGTCCCCCAGATGTCTCAGTCCATTCCAGGGAAACCTGTTTTCCCTGCACTTCCTCGACTTTCAAGCCGAGGATCGACTCACACCACGGTGACACGTGGGACAGCCCTGTGGGAAAGCCTCGAGGGAAAGCCTCGGGGGAAAGTTTCGAGGGAAAGCCACAGATCCCTTGATCCACGTGAAGGGAAGCGTGACTCTGCTGCTAGAGCTCGGGAGGAAAGCGCACGTGCATGCCCCCACTCGAGACGAGGACTGACTCCCCTTGGGAGACTCCAGAAGTACCCCAAGAGCCATGTCAGCACTGGAGAGGAATCCTCCGGTTCTGGCACCGACTCCACACAAGATCTTAGGCCCCGGCATCGACGTGAGAGGAATCCCGAGTGGCCCACGAGCAACTCGCAAGGGGACTGGCCTTTCCTGAGGCCACCAGAGCGGGTCCCTGAGGTCCCCGTCGTAAGTCGAGAGCACCTGCTGCAACTCGAGACAATCCGGGAGGTTCTCCCCTCCAGGCGAGTTGAGGCCCATTTCCGCTGAGGCTTCTCGAGTCTAATCACAACTAACCTCTGGAACTTCCAAAGAGTCCTTCACACCCTTGCTGCAACTGAAGAAGTTCCCCGACTTACCCGTCTCCACTCGAGAGGAAGCAGGAGAGTCCCGCCCACATCCAGAGGAGCCCCGTTTCCGCCTCCTAGCTCGAGAGGAGGGATCCTTTCCCTGCGTGTTCGGCAAAGAATTCCCGGCGTTCCAGTCGCATCTCAAGAGGAGGCGCTTCCACAGGAAAGGCGAGAGGAAAACCAGGGTCGTGCCACATGCCCAGAGTCCCCAGATGTCTCAGTCCATTCCAGGGAAACCTGTTTTCCCTGCACTGCCTCGATTTCAAGCCGAGGATTGACTCACTCCACCGTGTCACGTGGGACAGCCCTGAGGGAAAGCCTCGTGGGAAAGCTTCGTGGGAAAGCCTCGAGGGAAAGACACAGATCCCATCATCCACGCGAAGGGAAGCGTGACACCGCTGCTACAGCTCGGGAGGAAAGCGCACGTGCATTTCCCCACACGAGACGAGGACTGACTCCCCTGGGGAGACTCCAGAAGAACCCCAAGATCCATGTCAGCACTGGAGAGGAATGCTCAGGTTCCGGCACCGACTCCACACAAGATTTTAGGCCCCGGATCGACGGGAGAGGAATCCCGAGAGGCCCCCGAGCAACTCGCATGGGGACTGGTCTTTCCTGAGGCCAACAGAGCAGGTCCCTGAGGTCCCCGTCGTAAGTCGAGAGCACCTGCCTCAACTCGAGAAAATCCAGGAGGTTCTCCCCTCCAGGCGAGATGAGGCCCATTTCCGCTGAGAATTCTCGAGACTAAAAACACCTAACCTCTGGAACTTCCCAAGCGTCCTTCACACCGTTGCTGCAACTCAAGAAGTTCCCCGACATACCCGTCTCCACTCGAGAGGAAGCACGAGAGTTTGGCCCACATCCAGAGGAGCCCCGTTTCCGCCTGCTAGCTCGAGAGGAGGGATCCTTTCCCTGCGTGGAGGGGTAAGAATTCCCCGCGTTCCCGCTGCATCTCCAGAGGAGGCGCTCTCCACAGGAAAGGCGAGAGGAACTCCAGGGTCGTGCCACCATTCCTAGAGTTTCCCAGATGTCTCAGTCCATTCCAGGGAAACCTGTTTTCCCTGCACTGCCTCGACTTTCACTGGGAGGATCGACACACTCCACGGTGGCACGTTGGACAGCCATGTGGGAAAGCCTCGTGGGAAAGCCTCTTGGGAAAGCCTCGAGGGAAAGACACAGATCACTTGATCCACGGGAACGGAAGCATGACACTGCTGCTACAGCTCGGGAGCAAAGCGCACGTGCATTCCTCCACTCGAGACGAGGACTGACTCCCCTGGGGAGACTCCAGAAGTACCCCAAGATCCATGTCAGCACTGGAGAGGAATCCTCAGTTTGCGGCACCGACTCCACACAAGGACTTAGGTCCCAGCATCGACGGGAGAGGAATCCTGAGAGGCACCCGAGCAACTCGCATGGGGACTGGCCTTTCCTGAGGCCACCAGAGCAGGTCCCTGAGGTCCCGTCATAAGTCGAGAGCACCTGCTGCAACTCGAGAAAATCCAGGAGGTTCTCCCCTCCAGGCGAGATGAGGCCCATTTCCGCTGAGGCGTCTCGAGGCTAATAACACCTAATCTCTGGAACTCCCAAAGGGTCCTTCACACCCATGCTGCAACTCAAGAAGTTCCCCGACATACCCGTCTCCACTCGAGAGGAAGCACGAGAGTTCACCCCACATCCAGAGGAGCCCCGTTTCCGCCTCCTAGCTCGAGAGGAGGGATCCTTTCCCTGCGTGGTCGGGAAAGAATTCCCGAAGTTCCCGTCGCATCTCAAGAGGAGGCGCTCTCCACAGGAAAGGCCAGAGGCACTCCAGGGTCGTGCCACCATTACCAGAGTCCCCCAGATATCTCAGTCTATTCCAGGGAAACCTGTTTTCCCTGCACTGCCTCGACTTTCAAGCCGAGGATCGACTCACACAACGGTGGCACGTGGGACAGGCCTGTGGGAAAGCCTCGTGGGAAAGCCTCGGGGGAAAGCCTCGAGGGAAAGCCACTGATCCCTTGATCCACGGGAAGGGAAGCGTGACACTGCTGCTACAACTCGGAAGGAAAGCCCACGTGCATGCCCCCACTCGAGACGAGGACTGACTCCCCTGGGGAGACTCCAGAAGTGCCCCAAGATCCATGTCAGCACTGGAGAGGAAAGCTCAAGTTCCGGCACCGAATCCACACCAGGTCTTAGGCCCCGGCATCGACGGGAGGGGAATCCCGAGAGGCCCCCAGCAACTCGCATGGACACTGGCCTTTCCTGAGGCCACCAGAGCGGGTCCCTGAGGTCCCCGTCGTAAGTCGAGAGCACCTGCTGCAACTCGAGAAAATCCAGGAAGTTCTCCCCTCCAGGCAAGATGAGGCCCATTTCCCCTGAGGCGAATCTAGGCTAATCACACCTAAACTGTGGAACTTCCAAAGAGTCCTTCACACCCTTGCTGCATCTCAAGAAGATCCCCAACATACCCGTCTCCACTCGAGAGGAAACACGAGAGTCCCGCCCACATCCAGAGTAGCTCCGTTTCCGCCGCGTAGATCGAGAGGAGGGATCCTTTCCCTGCGTAGTCGGCAAAGAATTCCCGGCGTTCCCGTCGCATCTCAAGAGGAGGCGCTCTCCACAGGAAAGGCGAGAGGAACTCCAGGGTCGTGCCACCATTCCCAGAGTCCCCCAGATGTCTCATTCCATTCCAGGGAAAACTATTTTAACTGCATTGCCTCGACTTTCAAGCTGAGGATCGATTCACACCACGGTTGCTCGTGGGACAGCAATGTGGGACACCTCGTGGGAAAGCCTCGTGGCAAAGACTCGATGGAAAGCCACTGATCCCTTGATCCACGAGAAGGGAAGATTGCCACTGCTGCTACAGCTCGGGAGGAAAGCGCACGTGCATGGCCCGACTCGAGATGAGGACTGACTCGCCAGGGAGACTCCAGAAGTACCCCAAGATCCATGTCAGCACTGGAGAGGAATCCTCAGGTTTCGGACTGACACCACACAAGTTCTTAGGCACCAGCATCGACGGGAGAGGAATCCCGAGAGGCCCCCGAGCAACTCGCATGGGGACTGGCCTTTCCTGATGCCACCAGAACGGTCCCTGAGGTCCCCGTCATAAGTCAAGAGCACCTGCCGCAACTCGAGAAAATCCAGGAGGTTATCCCCTCCAGGAGAGATGAGGCCCATTTCCACTGAGGCGTCTCGAGGCTAATCAAAACTACCCTCTGGAACTTCCAAAGGGTCCTGACACCCTAGGTGAAAGTCAAGAAGTTCCCCGACATACCCGTGTCCACTCGAGAGGAAGCGTGAGAGTCCCGCCCACATCCAGAGGAGCCCCGTTTCCGCCTCCTAGCTCGAGAGGAGGGATCCTCTCCCTGCGTAGTCGGGAAAGAATTCCCAGCGTTCCCGTCTCATCTCAAGAGGAGGCGCTCTCCAAAGGAAAGGCGAGAGGAACTCCAGGGTCGTTCCACATTCCCAGAGTCCCGCAGATGTCTCAGTGTAATCCAGGGAAACCTGTTTTCCCTGATCTGCCTCGACTTTCAAGCCGAGGATCGACTCACGCCACGGTGGCACGTGGCACAGCCCTGTGGGAAAGCCTCGTTGGAAAGCCTCGTGGGAAAGCCTCAAGGGATAGCCCCTGATCCCTTGATCCACGCGAAGGGAAGCGTGACACTGCTGCTACAGCTCGGGAGGAAAGCGCACGTGCATGCCCCCACTCGAGACGAGGACTGACTCCCCTGGGGAGACTCCAGAAGTACCCCAAGATCCATGTCAGCACTGGAGAGGAATGCTCAGGTTCCAGCACCGACTCCACACAAGATCTTAGGCCCTGGCATAGACGGGAGAGGAATCCTGAGAGGTCTCCGTGCAACTCGCACGGGGACTGGCCTTTCCTGAGGCCACCAGAGCTGGTCCCTGAGGTCCCCGTCGTAAGTCGAGAGCACCTGCTGCAACTCGAGAAAATCCAGGAGGTTCATCCCTCCAGGCAAGATGAGGCCCATTTCCGCTGAGGCGTCTCGACGTAAATCACACCTAACCTCTGGAACTTCCAAAGGGTCCTTCACACCCTTGCTGCAACTCAAGAAGTTCCCCGACATACCCGTCTCCACTCGAGAGGAAGCATGAGAGTTCCGCCCACAACCAGAGGAGCCCCGTTTCCGCCTCCTAGGTCGAGAGGAGGGATCTTTCCCTGCGTGGTCGGGAAAGAATTCCCGGCGTTTCCGTCGCATCTCAAGAGGAGACGCTCTCCACAGGAAAGGCGAGAGGAACTCCCGGGTCATGCCACATTCCCAGAGACCCCCAGATGTCTCAGTCCATTCCAGGGAAACCTGTTTTCCCTGCACTGCCTCGACTTTCAAGCCGAGGATCGACTCACACCACGGTGGCACATAGGAAAGACTCGTGGGAAGGCCTCGTGGGAAAGCCTCGAGGGAAAGCCCCTGATCCCTTGATACACGCGAAGGGAAGCCCGACACTGCTGCTACAGCTCAGAAGGAAAGCACACGTTCATGCCCCCACTTGAGACGAAGACTGGCTCCCCTGGGGAGATGCCAGAAGTACCCCAAGATCTATTTCAGCACTGGAGAGGAATCCTCAGGTTCCGGGACCGACCCAACACAAGATCTTAGGCCCCGCCATCGACGGGAGAGGAATCCAGTGAGGCCCCCGCGCAACTGGCATAGGGACTGGTCTATCCTGAGGCCACCAGAGCCGGTCCCTGAGGTCCCCGTCGTAAGTCGAGAGCACCTGCCGCAACTCGAGAAAATACAGGAGGTTCTCCCCTCCAGGCGAGATGAGGCCCATTTCCGCTGAGGCGTTTCGAGGCTAACACATCTAACATCTGGAACTTCCAAAGGGTCCTTCACACCCTTGCTGCAAGTTAAGAAGTTCCCCGACATATCCGTCTCCACTCGAGAGGAAGCACGAGAGTCCCGCCCACATCCAGAGTAGCCCCGTTTCCGTCTCCTAGCTCAAGAGGAGGGATCCTTTCCTTGCGTGGTCGGGAAAGAATTCCCGGCGTTCCCGTCGCATCTCAAGAGGAGGCGCTCTCCACAGGAAAGGCGAGAGGATCTCCAGGGTCGTGCCACCATTCCCAAAGCCCCCTGATGTCTCAGTTCATTCCAGGGAAACCTGTTTTCCCTGCACTGCCTCGACTTTCAAGCCAAGGATCGACTCACACCACGGAGGCACGTGGGACAGCCCTGTGGGAAAGCCTCGTGGGAAAGCCTCGTGGGAAAGCCTCGAGGGAAAGCCCCTGATCCCTTGATACACGTGAAGGGAAGCGCGACGCTGCTGCTACAGCTCGGAAGGAAAGCGCACGTGCATGCCCCCACTTGAGACGAAGACTGGCTCCCCTGGGGAGACGCCAGAAGTACCCCAAGATCCATGTCAGCACTGGAGATGAATCCTCAGGTTCCGGCACCGACGCCACACAAGGTCTTAAGCCAGCGTGACACTGCTGCTGCAGCTCGAGAGGAAAGTGCACGTGAAGGCCCCCACTCGAGACGAGGACTGACTTCCCTGGGGAGACTCAGAAGTACCCCAAGATCCTTCTCAGCACTGGAGAGGAATGCTCAGTTCCCAGCACCGACTCCACACAAGATCTTAGGCCCCGGCATTGATGGGAGAGGAATCCCGAGAGGCCCCTGAGTAACTCGCATGGGGACTGGCCTTTCCTGAGGCCACCAGAGCGGGTCCCTGAGGTCCCCGACGTAAGTCGAGAGCACCTGCCGCTACTCGAGAAAATACAGGAGGTTCTCCCCTCCAGGCGAGATGAGGCCCATTTCCGCTGAAGCATCTCGAGGCTCATCACACCTAACCTCTGGAACTTCCAACGGGTCCTTCACACCCTTGCTGCAACTCAAGAAGTTCCCCGAAATACCCGTCTCCACACGAAAGGAAACACGAGAGTCCCGCCCACATCCAGAGGAGCCCCGTTCCGCCTCCTAGCTCGAGAGGAGCGATCGTTACACCGCGTGGTCGGGAAAGAATTCCCAGCGTTCCCGTCGCATCTCAAGAGGAGGCGCTCTCCACAGGAAAGGCGAGAGGAACTCCAGGGTCGTTCCACATTCCCAGAGTCCCCCAGATGTCTCAGTCTAATCCAGGGAAACCTGTTTTCCCTGAGCTGCCTCGACTTTCAAGCCGAGGATCGAGTCACGCCACGGTGGCACGTGGCACAGCCCTGTGGGAAAGCCTCGTTGGAAAGCCTCGTGGGAAAGCCTCAAGGGAAAGCCCCTGATCCCTTGATCCACGCGAAGGGAAGCGTGACACTGCTGCTACAGCTCGGGAGGAAAGCGCACGTGCATGCCCCCACTCGAGACGAGGACTGACTCCACTGGGGAGACTCCAGAAGTACCCCAAGATCCATGTCAGCACTGGAGAGGAATGCTCAGGTTCCAGCACCGACTCCACACAAGATCTTGGGCCCCGGCATCGACGGGAGAGGAATCCCGAGAGGCCCCCGAGCAACTCGGATGGGGACTGGCCTTTCCTGAGGCCACCAGAGAGTGTCCCTGAGGTCCCTGTCGAAAGTCAAGAGCACCTGCCGCAACTCGAGAAAATCCAGGAGGTTCTCCCCTCCAGGCGAGATGAGGCCCATTTCCTTTGAGGCGTCTCGAGGCTAATCACACCTAACCTCTGAAACTTCCAAAGGGTCCTTCACACCCTTGCTGCAACTCAAGAAGTTCCCCGACATACCCGTCTGCACTTGAGAGGAAGCACGAGAGTCCCGCCCACATCCAGAGGAGCCCCGTTTCCGCCTCCTAGCTCGAGAGGAGGGAATCCCTTCCCTGCGTGGTCGGGAAAGAATTCCCCGCGTTCCCGTCGCATCTCAAGAGGAGGCGCTCTCCACAGGAAAGGCGAGAGGAACTCCAGGGTCGTGCCACCATTCCCAGAGTCCCCCAGATGTCCCAGTCCTTTCCAGGGAAAACTGTTTTCCCTGCACTGCCTCGACTTTCAAGCCGAGAATGAACTCCCACCACGGTGGCACGTGGGACAGCCCTGTGGGAAAGCCTCGTGGGAAAGCCTCGTGGGAAAGCCTCGAGGCAAAGCCCCTGATCCCTTGATCCACGAGAAGGGAAGCGTGACACTGCTGCTACAGCTCGGGAGGAAAGCGCACGTGCATGCCCGCACTGGAGACGAGGACTGACTCCCCTGAGGAGACTCCAGAAGTACCCCAAGATGCATGTCAGCACTGGAGAGGAATGCTCAGGTTCCGGCACCTACTCCACACAAGATCTTAGGCCCCGGCATCGACGGGAGAGGAATCCCGAGAGGCCCCCGTGCAACTCGCATGGGGACTGGCCTTTCCTGAGGCCACCAGAGCGGGTCCCTGAGATCCCCGTCGTAAGTCGAGAGCACCTGCCACAACTCGAGAAAATCCAGGAGGTTCTCCCCTCCAGGCGAGATGAGGCCCATTTCCGCTGAGGCGTCTCGAGGCTAATCACACCTAACCTCTGGAACTTCCAAAGGGTCCTTCACACCCTTGCTGCAACTCAAGAAGTTCACAGACATATCCGTCTCCACTCGAGAGGAAGCACGATAGTTCCCCCCACTTCCAAAGGAGTCCCGTTTCCGCCTCATAGCTCGAGAGGCGGGATCCTTTCCCTGCGTGGTCGGGAAAGAATTCCTGGCATTCCCGTCGCATCTCAAGAGGAGGCGCTCTCAACAGGAAGAGCGAGAGAAACCCCAGTTTCGTGCCACAATTCCAAGGGACCCCCAGATGTCAGTCCATTCCAGAGGAACTTGCTTTCCCTGCACTGCCTCTACTTTCACGCCAAGGATCCACTCACTACACCATGGAACGTCGGTCAGCCCTGTGGGAAAGCCTCGTCGGAAAGCCTCGAGGGAAAACCACAGATCCCTTGATCCACGCGACGGGAAGTGTGACACTGCTGCTACACTTCCTGAGGAGAGCTCACGAGCATGCCCCCACATGAGATGAGCACAGACTCCCCAGGTGAAACTCCAGAAGAAAGCCAAGATCCATGTCAGCACTGAAGAGGAATCCTCAGGCTCCAGCCCAGACTCCACACAAGGTCTTAGGCCCCGATATCGACGGGAGAGGAATCCCGAAAGGCCCCCTTGCAACTCCCATGGGCACTGGCCTTTCCTGAGGCCACCAGAGCGGGTCCCTGAGGTCCCCGTTGTAACTCGAGAGACCCTGCCCAACTCTAGAAAATCCAGGAGGTTCTCCCCTCCAGGCGAGATGAGGCCCATTTCCTCTGAGGCGTCTGGAGGCTCATCACACCTAAACTCTGGAAATTCAAAAGGGTCCTTGCTGCAACTCAAGAAGTTCCCCGACATACCCGTCTCCACTCGTGAGGAAGCACGAAGGTCCCGCCCACATCCAGAGGAGACACCGTTTTGGTATCGAAGCTCGAGATGAGGGATCCTTTCCCTGCTTGGTCAGGAAATAATACCCGCCATTCCGCTCGCATTTCAAGTTGAAGCGCTCTCCACAGGAAAGGCGAAAGGAACTCCAGGGTCGAGCAACCATTCACAGAGTCGCCCAGATATCTCAGTCCATTCCAGAGGAAACTGTTTTCCCTGCACTGCCTCGACTTTCACGGCGAGGATCGACTCTCACCACGGTGGATCGTGGGATAGCCCTGTGGGAAAGCCTCGTGGGAAATCCTCTTGGGAAAGCCTCGAGGGAAAGCCACAGATCCCTTGATCCACGCCTATGGAAGCGTGACACTCCTGCTACAGCTCGGGAGGAAAGCGCACGTGCATGCCCCCACTCGAGACAAGGACTGACTCCCCTGGGGAGACTCCAGAAGTACCCCAAGATCCATGTCAGCACTGGAGAGGAATCCTCAGGTTCTGGCACCGACTCCACACAAGGTCTTAGGCCCCGGCATCGACGGGAGAGGAATCCCGAGAGGCCCCCGAGCAATTCGCATGGGGACTGGTCTTTCCTGAGGCCACCAGAGCAGGTCCCTGAGGTCCCGGTCGTAAGTTGTGAGCACCTGCCTCAACTGGAGAAAATCCAGGTGGTTCTTCCCTCCAGGCGAGATGAGGCCCATTTCCCCTGAGCCATATACAGGCTAATCACAACTAACCTATGGAACTTCCAAAGGGACCTTCACACACTTGCTGCAACTCAAGAAGCTCCCCAACATACCCTTCTCCAGTGGAGAGGAAGCACGAGAGTCCTGCTCACATCCAGAGGAGCCCCGTTTTCGCCTCCTAGATCGAGAGGAGGGATCCTTTCCTGCGTGGTGGGGAAAGAATTCCCGGCGTTCCCGTCGCATCTCAAGAGGAGGCGCTCTCCACAGGAAAGGTGAGAGGAACTCCAGGGTCGTGCCACCATTCCAAGAGTCAGCCAGATGTCTCTGTCCATTCCAGGGTAACCTGTTTTCCCTGCAATGCCTCGACTTTCAAGCCGAGGATCGACTCACACCACGGTGGCACATAGGAAAGACTCGTGGGAAGGCCTCGTGGGAAAGCCTCGAGGGAAAGCCCCTGATCCCTTGATACACGCGAAGGGAAGCGCGACACTGCTGCTACAGCTCGGAAGGAAAGCGCACGTGCATGCCCCCACTTGAGACGAAGACTGGCTCCCCTGGGGAGACGCCAGAAGTACCCCAAGATCTATGTCAGCACTGGAGAGGAATCCTCAGGTTCCGGGACCGACGCAACACAAGATCTTAGGCCCCGCCATCGACGGGAGAGGAATCCAGTGAGGCCCCCGCGCAACTGGCATAGGGACTGGTCTATCCTGAGGCCACCAGAGCCGGTCCCTGAGGTCCCCGTCGTAAGTCGAGAGCACCTGCCGCAACTCGAGAAAATACAGGAGGTTCTCCCCTCCAGGCGAGATGAGGCCCATTTCCGCTGAGGCGTTTCGAGGCTAACACATCTAACATCTGGAACTTCCAAAGGGTCCTTCACACCCTTGCTGCAAGTTAAGAAGTTCCCCGACATATCCGTCTCCACTCGAGAGGAAGCACGAGAGTCCCGCCCACATCCAGAGGAGCCCCGTTTCCGTCTCCTAGCTCAAGAGGAGGGATCCTTTCCTTGCGTGGTCGGGAAAGAATTCCCGGCGTTCCCGTCGCATCTCAAGAGGAGGCGCTCTCCACAGGAAAGGCGAGAGGATCTCCAGGGTCGTGCCACCATTCCCAAAGCCCCCAGATGTCTCAGTTCATTCCAGGGAAACCTGTTTTCCCTGCACTGCCTCGACTTTCAAGCCAAGGATCGACTCACACCACGGAGGCACGTGGGACAGCCCTGTGGGAAAGCCTCGTGGGAAAGCCTCGTGGGAAAGCCTCGAGGGAAAGCCCCTGATCCCTTGATACACGTGAAAGGAAGCGCGACGCTGCTGCTACAGCTCGGAAGGAAAGCGCACGTGCATGCCCCCACTTGAGACGAAGACTGGCTCCCCTGGGGAGACGCCAGAAGTACCCCAAGATCCATGTCAGCACTGGAGATGAATCCTCAGGTTCCGGCACCGACGCCACACAAGGTCTTAAGCCAGCGTGACACTGGTGCTGCAGCTCGAGAGGAAAGTGCACGTGCAGGCCCCCACTCGAGACGAGGACTGACTTCCCTGGGGAGACTCAGAAGTACCCCAAGATCCTTCTCAGCACTGGAGAGGAATGCTCAGTTCCCGGCACCGACTGCACACAAGGTCTTAGGCATCGGCATCGACGGGATAGGAATCCCGAGAGGCCAGGATCAACTCGCATGGGGACTGGCCTTTCCTGAGGCCACCAGAGAGGGTCAATGAGGTCCCCGTCGTAAATCGAAAGCACCTGCCACAACCCAAGAAAATCCAGGAGGTTCTCCCCTCCAGGCGAGATGAGGACCATTTCCACTGAGGTGTTTCGAGGCTAATCACACCTAACCTCTGGAACTTCCAAAGGGTCCTTCACAACCATGCTGCAACTCAAGAAGTTCCCCGACATATCCGTCTCCACTCGAGAGGAAGCACGAGAGTGCCACCCACATCCAGAGGAGCCCCGATTCAGCCTCATAGCTCGAGAGGAGGGATCCTTTCCCTGCGTGGTCGGGAAAGAATTCCTGGCGTATCTCAAGAGAAGGCGCTCTACACAGGAAAGGCGAGAGGAAGTCCAGGGTCGTGCCACCATTCCCAGAGTCCCCCAGATGTCTCAGTCCATTCCAGGGAAACCTGTTTTCACTGCTCTGCCTCGAATTTCAAGCCGAGGATCGACACACACCACGGTGGCACGTGGGACAGCCCTATTGGTAAGCCTCGTCGGAAAGCCTCGTGGGAAAGCCGCGAGTAAAAGCCCCTGATCCCTTGATCCACGTGAAGAGAAGCGTGACACTGCTGCTAGAGCTCGGGAGGAAAGCGCACGTTCATTCCCCCACTGGAGACGAGGACTGACTCCCCTCGGCAGACTCCAGAAGTACCCCAGATCCATGTAAGCACTGGAGAGGAATGCTCAGGTTCCGGCGCCAACTCCACACAAGATCTTAGGCTCCGGCATCGATGGGAGAGGAATACCGAGAGGCCCTCGAGCAACTCGCATGGGGACTGGCCTTTCCTGAGTCCACCAGAGCGGGTCGCTGAGGTCCCCGTCGTAAGTCGAGAGCACCTGTCGCAGCTCGGGAAAATCCAGGAGGTTCTCCCCTCCAGGCGAGATGAGGCCCATTTCTGCTGAGGCGTCTCGAGGCTAATCACACCTAACCGCTGCAACTTCCAAAGGCTTCTTCACAGCCTTGTTGCAACTCAAGAAGTTCCCCGACATACCCGTCTCCACTCAAAAGGAAGCCCGAGAGTCCCGCCCACATCCAGAGGAGCCCCGTTTCGGCCTCATAGCTCGAGAGGAGAGATCCTTTCCCTGCGTGTTGGGGAAAGAATTCCCGGCGTTCCCGTCGCATCTCAAGAGGAGGCGCTCTCCACAGGTTAGGCGAGTGGAACTCCAGGGTCGTGCCACCATTCCCCGAGTTCCCCAGATGTCTCAGTCCATTCCAGGGAAACCTGTTTTCCCTGCAGTGCCTCGACTTTCAAGCCGAGGATCGACTCACACCACGGTGGCTCGTGGGACAGCCGGGTGGGAAAGCCTCGTGGGAAAGCCTCGTGGGAAAGCCTCGAGGGAAAGCCCCTGATCCCTTGATCCACGTGAAGGGAAGCGTGACACTGCTGCTACAGCTCGGGAGGAAAGCGCACGTGCATGCCCCCACTAGAGACGAGGACTGACTCCCCTGGGGAGACTCAAGAAGTACCCCAAGATCCATGTCAGCACTGCAGAGGAATGCTCAGGTTCCGGCACCGACTCCACACAAGATCTTAGGCCCCGGCCTCGCCGGGAGAGGAATCCCGAGAGGCCCCCGTGCAACTCGCATGGGGACTGGCGTTTCCTGAGGCCACCAGAGCGGGTCCCTGAGGTCCCCGTCGTAAGTCGAGAGCACCTGCCGCAACTCGAGAAAATCCAGGAGGTTCTCCCCTCCAGGCGAGATGAGGCCCATTTCCGCTCAGGCGTCTCGAGGCTAATCACACCTAACCTCTGCAACTTCCAAAGGGTTATCCTCACCCTTGTTGCAACTCAAGAAGTTCCCCGACATACCGATCTCCACCGGAGAGGAAGCACGTGAGTTCCGCACACATCCAGAGGAGCCCCGTTTCCGCCTCCTTGCTAGAGAGGAGGGATCCTATCCCTGCGTGGTGGGGAAAGAATTCCCCTCTTTCCCGTCGCATCTCAAGAGGATGCAATCTCCACAGGAAAGGCGAGAGGAACTTCAGGGTCGTGCCACCATACCCCGAGTCCCCCAGATGTCTCAGTCCATTCCAGGGAAACCTGTTTTCCCTGCACTGCCTCGACTTTCAAGCCGAGGATCGACTCACACCACGGTGGCACTTGGGACAGCCCTGTGGGAAAGCCTCATGGGAAAGCCTCGTGGGAAAGACTCGAGGGAACACCCGTTATCCCTTGAACCACGTGAAGGGAAGCCTGACACTGCTGCTACATCTCGGGAGGAAAGCGCACATGCATGCCCCCACTCGAGACGAGGACAGACTCCCCTGGGTAGACTCCAGAAGTACCCCAAGATTCATGTCAGCACTGGAGAGGAATCCTCAGGTTCTGGCACCAACTCCACACAAGATCTTAGGCCCCAGCATCGACGGGAGGGGAATCCCGAGAGGCCCCCGAGCAACTCGCATGGGGACTGGCCTTTTCTGAGGCCACCAGAGAGTGTCCCTGAGGTCCCCGTCGTAAGTCGAGAGCACCTGCCGCAACTCCAGAAAATCCAGGAGGTTCTCCAATCCAGGCGAGATGAGGCCCATTTTCATTCAGGCGTAACGAGGCTAATCACACCTAACCTCTGGAATTTCCAAAGGGTCCTTCACACCCTTGCTGCAACTCAAGAAGTTCCCCGACATTCCCGTCTGCACTTGAGAGGAAGCACGAGAATCCCGCCCACATCCAGAGGAGCCCCGTTTCCGCCTCCTAGCTCCAGAGGGGGGATCCTTTCCCTGCGTGTTGGGGAAAGAATTCCCCATGTTCCCGTCGCATCTCAAGAGGAGGCGCTCTCCACAGGAAAGGCGAGAGGAACTCCAGGGTCGTGCCACCATTCCCAGAGTTCCCCAGATGTCTCAGTCCATTCCAGGGAAACCAGTTTTCCCTGCACTGCCTCGACTTTCAAGCCGAGGATCGACTCACACCACGGTGGCATGAGGGACAGTCATGTGGGAAAGCCTCGTGGGAAAGCCTCGTGGGAAAGCCTCGAGGGAAAGCCCCTGATCCCTTGATCCACGCCAAGGGAAGCGTGACATTGCTGCTACATCTCGGGAGGAAAGCGCACGTGCATGCCCGAAATAGAGACGAGGACTGACTCCTCTGGGGATACTCCAGAAGTACCCCAAGATCCATGTCAACACTGGAGAGGAATGCTCAGGTTCTGGCACTGGCTCCACACAAGATCTTAGGCCCCGGCATCGACGGGAGAGGAATCCCGAGAGACTCCCGAGCAACTCGCATGGGGACTGGCCTTTACTGAGGCCACCAGAGCGGGTATCTGAGGTCCCCGTCATAAGTCGAGAGCACCTGCCGCAACTCGAGAAAATCCAGGAGGTTCTCCCCTCCAGGCGAAATGAGGCGCATTTCCGCCGAGGCGCTTCGAGTCTAATCACACCTAACCTTTGGAACTTCCAAAGGGTCCTTCACACCCTTGCTGCAACTCAAGAACTTCCCCGACATACGCATCTCCACTCCAGAGGAAGCACGAGAGTCCCGCTCACATCCAGAGGAGCCCCTTTTCCGCCTCCTAGCTCGAGAGGTGGGATCCTTTCCCTGCGTGGTCGGGAAAGAATTCCCAGTGTTCCCGTCGCATCTCAAGAGGAGGCGCTCTCCACAGGAAAGGAGAGAGGAACTCCAGGGTCGTGCCACCATTCCCAGAGTCCCCCAGATGTCTCAGTCCATTCCAGGGAAACCTGCTTTCCCTGCACTGCCTCGACTTTCAAGCCGAGGATCGACTCACACCACGGTGGCACATGGGACAGCCCTGTGGGAAAGCCTCGTGGGAAAGCCTCGGGGGAAAGCCTCGAGGGAAATCCACAGATCCCTTGATCCACGCCAAGGGAAGCGTGACACTGCTGCTACAACTCGGGAGGAAAGCGCACGTGCATGCCCCCAATCTAGATTAGGACTGACCCCCATGGGGAGACTCCAGAAGTACTCCAAGATCCATGTCAGCACTGGAGAGGAATCCTCAGGTTCCGGCACCGACTCCATACAAGGTATTAGGCCCCGGCATTGACGGGAGAGGAATGCTGAGAGGCCCACGAGCAACTCGCATGGGGACTGGCCTTTCCCGAGGCCACTAGAGCGGGTCCCTGAGGTTACCGTCGTAAGTCGAGAGCTCCTGCCGCAACTCGAGAAAATCCAGGAGGTTCTCCCCTTCAGGCGAGATGAGGCCCATTTCCTCTGAGGCGTCTCGAGGCTAATCACACCTAACCTCTGGAACTCCCAAAGGGTCCTTCACACCCTTGCTGCAACTCAAGAAGTTCCCCGAAATACCCGTCTCCACTCGAGAGGAAGCACGAGAGTCCCGCCCACATCCAGAGGAGCCCCGTTTCCGCCTCCTAGCTCGAGAGGAGGGATCCATTCCCTGCGTGGTCGGGTAAGAATTCCCGGCATTCCCGACGCATCTCAAGAGGGGGCGCTCTCCACAGGAAAGGCGAGAGGAACTCCAGGGTCGTGCCACCATTCCCCGAGTTCCCCAGATGTCTCAGTCCATTCCAGGGAAACCTGTTTTCCCTGCAGTGCCTCGACTTTCAAGCCGAGGATCGACTCACACCACGGTGGCTCGTGGGACAGCCGGGTGGGAAAGCCTCGTGGGAAAGCCTCGTGGGAAAGCCTCGAGGGAAAGCCCCTGATCCCTTGATCCACGTGAAGGGAAGCGTGACACTGCTGCTACAGCTCGGGAGGAAAGCGCACGTGCATGCCCCCACTAGAGACGAGGACTGACTCCCCTGGGGAGACTCAAGAAGTACCCCAAGATCCATGTCAGCACTGCAGAGGAATGCTCAGGTTCCGGCACCGACTCCACACAAGATCTTAGGCCCCGGCCTCGCCGGGAGAGGAATCCCGAGAGGCCCCCGTGCAACTCGCATGGGGACTGGCGTTTCCTGAGGCCACCAGAGCGGGTCCCTGAGGTCCCCGTCGTAAGTCGAGAGCACCTGCCGCAACTCGAGAAAATCCAGGAGGTTCTCCCCTCCAGGCGAGATGAGGCCCATTTCCGCTCAGGCGTCTCGAGGCTAATCACACCTAACCTCTGCAACTTCCAAAGGGTTATCCTCACCCTTGTTGCAACTCAAGAAGTTCCCCGACATACCGATCTCCACCGGAGAGGAAGCACGTGAGTTCCGCACACATCCAGAGGAGCCCCGTTTCCGCCTCCTTGCTAAAGAGGAGGGATCCTATCCCTGCGTGGTGGGGAAAGAATTCCCCTCTTTCCCGTCGCATCTCAAGAGGATGCAATCTCCACAGGAAAGGCGAGAGGAACTTCAGGGTCGTGCCACCATACCCCGAGTCCCCCAGATGTCTCAGTCCATTCCAGGGAAACCTGTTTTCCCTGCACTGCCTCGACTTTCAAGCCGAGGATCGACTCACACCACGGTGGCACTTGGGACAGCCCTGTGGGAAAGCCTCATGGGAAAGCCTCGTGGGAAAGACTCGAGGGAACACCCGTTATCCCTTGAACCACGTGAAGGGAAGCCTGACACTGCTGCTAGAGCTCGGGAGGAAAGCGCACATGCATGCCCCCACTCGAGACGAGGACAGACTCCCCTGGGTAGACTCCAGAAGTACCCCAAGATCCATGTCAGCACTGGAGAGGAATCCTCAGGTTCTGGCACCAACTCCACACAAGATCTTAGGCCCCAGCATCGACGGGAGGGGAATCCCGAGAGGCCCCCGAGCAACTCGCATGGGGACTGGCCTTTCCTGAGGCCACCAGAGAGTGTCCCTGAGGTCCCCGTCGTAAGTCGAGAGCACCTGCCGCAACTCCAGAAAATCCAGGAGGTTCTCCAATCCAGGCGAGATGAGGCCCATTTTCATTCAGGCGTAACGAGGCTAATCACACCTAACCTCTGGAATTTCCAAAGGGTCCTTCACACCCTTGCTGCAACTCAAGAAGTTCCCCGACATTCCCGTCTGCCACTTGAGAGGAAGCACGAGAATCCCGCCCACATCCAGAGGAGCCCCGTTTCCGCCTCCTAGCTCGAGAGGGGGATCCTTTCCCTGCGTGTTGGGGAAAGAATTCCCCATGTACCCGTCGCATCTCAAGAGGAGGCGCTCTCCACAGGAAAGGCGAGAGGAACTCCAGGGTCGTGCCACCATTCCCAGAGTTCCCCAGATGTCTCAGTCCATTCCAGGGAAACCAGTTTTCCCTGCACTGCCTCGACTTTCAAGCCGAGGATCGACTCACACCACGGTGGCATGAGGGACAGTCATGTGGGAAAGCCTCGTGGGAAAGCCTCGTGGGAAAGCCTCGAGGGAAAGCCCCTGATCCCTTGATCCACGCCAAGGGAAGCGTGACACTGCTGCTACATCTCGGGAGGAAAGCGCACGTGCATGCCCGAAATAGAGACGAGGACTGACTCCTCTGGGGATACTCCAGAAGTACCCCAAGATCCATGTCAACACTGGAGAGGAATGCTCAGGTTCTGGCACTGGCTCCACACAAGATCTTAGGCCCCGGCATCGACGGGAGAGGAATCCCGAGAGACTCCCGAGCAACTCGCATGGGGACTGGCCTTTACTGAGGCCACCAGAGCGGGTATCTGAGGTCCCCGTCATAAGTCGAGAGCACCTGCCGCAACTCGAGAAAATCCAGGAGGTTCTCCCCTCCAGGCGAAATGAGGCGCATTTCCGCCGAGGCGCTTCGAGTCTAATCACACCTAACCTTTGGAACTTCCAAAGGGTCCTTCACACCCTTGCTGCAACTCAAGAACTTCCCCGACATACGCATCTCCACTCCAGAGGAAGCACGAGAGTCCCGCTCACATCCAGAGGAGCCCCTTTTCCGCCTCCTAGCTCGAGAGGTGGGATCCTTTCCCTGCGTGGTCGGGAAAGAATTCCCAGTGTTCCCGTCGCATCTCAAGAGGAGGCGCTCTCCACAGGAAAGGAGAGAGGAACTCCAGGGTCGTGCCACCATTCCCAGAGTCCCCCAGATGTCTCAGTCCATTCCAGGGAAACCTGCTTTCCCTGCACTGCCTCGACTTTCAAGCCGAGGATCGACTCACACCACGGTGGCACATGGGACAGCCCTGTGGGAAAGCCTCGTGGGAAAGCCTCGGGGGAAAGCCTCGAGCGAAAGCCACAGATCCCTTAATCCACGCCAAGGGAAGCGTGACACTGCTGCTACAACTCGGGAGGAAAGCGCACGTGCATGCCCCCAATCTAGATTAGGACTGACCCCCATGGGGAGACTCCAGAAGTACTCCAAGATCCATGTCAGCACTGGAGAGGAATCCTCAGGTTCCGGCACCGACTCCATACAAGGTATTAGGCCCCGGCATTGACGGGAGAGGAATGCTGAGAGGCCCACGAGCAACTCGCATGGGGACTGGCCTTTCCCGAGGCCACTAGAGCGGGTCCCTGAGGTTCCCGTCGTAAGTCGAGAGCTCCTGCCGCAACTCGAGAAAATCCAGGAGGTTCTCCCCTTCAGGCGAGATGAGGCCCATTTCCTCTGAGGCGTCTCGAGGCTAATCACACCTAACCTCTGGAACTCCCAAAGGGTCCTTCACACCCTTGCTGCAACTCAAGAAGTTCCCCGAAATACCCGTCTCCACTCGAGAGGAAGCACGAGAGTCCCGCCCACATCCAGAGGAGCCCCGTTTCCGCCTCCTAGCTCGAGAGGAGGGATCCATTCCCTGCGTGGTCGGGTAAGAATTCCCGGCATTCCCGACGCATCTCAAGAGGGGGCGCTCTCCACAGGAAAGGCGAGAGGAACTCCAGGGTCGTGCCACCATTCCCAGAGTCCCCCAGATATCTCAGTCCATTCCAGGGAAACCTGTTTTTCCTGCACTGCCTCGACTTTCAAGCCGAGGATCGACTCACACCACGGTGGCTTGTGGGACAGCCCTGTGGGAAAACCTCGTGGGAAAGCCTCGAGGGAAAGCCCCTGATCCCTTGATCCGCGTGAAGGGAAGCGTGACACTGCTGCTAGAGCTCGGGAGGAAAGCGCACGTGCATGCCCCCATTCGAGACGAGGACTGACTCCCCTGGGGAGACTCTAGACGTACCAAAAGATGCATGTCAGCACTGGAGAGGAATCCTCAGGTTCCGGCACCAACTTCACACAAGATCTTAGGCCCCGGCATCGACGGGAGTAGAATCCCGAGAGGCCCCCGAGCAACTCGCATGGGGACTGGCCTTTCCTGAGGCCACCAGAGCGGGTCCCTGAGGTTCCCGTCGTAAGTCGAGAGCACTTGCTGCAACTCGAGAAAATCCAGGAGGTTCTCCCATCCAGGCGAGATGAGGCCCATTTCCAATCAGACGTCTCGAGGCTAATCACATCTAACCTCTGGATCTTCCAAAGGGTCCTTCACAACCCTTGCTGCAACTCAAAAAGTTCCCCGACATACCCGTCTCCACTCGAGAGGAAGCACGAGAGTCCCGCCCAAATCCAGAGGAGCCCCGTTTCCGCCTCCTAGCTCGAGAGGAGGGATCCTTTCCCTGCGTGGTCGGGAAAGAATTCCCGGCCTTTACGTCTCATCTCAAGAGGAGTTCCTCTCCAGAGGAAAGGCGAGAGGAACTCCAGGGTCGTGCCACCATTCCCAGAGTCCCCCAGATGTCTCAGTCCATTCCAGGGAAACCTGTTTTCACTGCTCTGCCTCGAATTTCAAGCCGAGGATCGACACACACCACGGTGGCACGTGGGACAGCCCTATTGGTAAGCCTCGTCGGAAAGCCTCGTGGGAAAGCCGCGAGTAAAAGCCTCTGATCCCTTGATCAACCGGAAGAGAAGCGTGACACTGCTGCTACTGCTCGGGGGGAGAGTGCACGTGCATGCCCCACTCCAGACGAGGACTGACTCCCCTGGGGAGACTCCAGAATTAACCCAAGATTCATGTCAGCACTGCAGAAGAATCCTCCGGTTCCGGCACCAACTCCACACAAGGTGTTAGACCCCGGCATCGACGGGAGAGGAATCCCGAGAGGCCCCCGAGCAACTCGCATGGGGAATGGCCTTTCCTGAGGCCACCAGAGCGGGTCCCTGAGGTTCCCGTCGTAAGTCAAGAGCACCTGCACCAACTCGAAAAAATTCTGGAGGTTCTCTCCTCCAGGCGAGATGAGGCCCATTTTCACTGAGGCGTCTCGAGGTTAATCATACCTATATTCTGGAACTTCCAAAGGGTCCTTCACACCCTTGCTGCAACTCAAGAAGTTCCCCGACATACCCGTCTCCACTCGAGAGGAAGCACGAGAGTCCCGCCCACATCCAGAGGAGCCCCGTTTCCGCCTCCTAGCTCGAGAGGAGGGATCCCTTCCCTGTGCGGTTTGGAAAGAATTCCCGGCCTTCCCGTCGCATCTCAAGAGGAGGCGCTCTCCACAGGAAAGGAGAGTGGAACTCCAGGGTCGTGCCAACATTCCCAGAGTCCCCCAGATGTCTCAGTCCATTCCAGGGAAATTTTTTTCCCTGCACTGCCTCGACTTTCAAGCCGAGGATCGACTCACACCACGGTGGCATGAGGGACAGCCATGTGGGAAAGCCTCGTGGGAAAACTTCGTGGGAAAGCCTCGAGGGAAAGCCCCTGATCCCTTGATCCACGTGAAGAGAAGCGTGACACTGCTGCTAGAGCTCGGGAGGAAAGCGCACGTTCATTCCCCCACTGGAGACGAGGACTGACTCCCCTCGGCAGACTCCAGAAGTACCCCAGATCCATGTAAGCACTGGAGAGGAATGCTCAGGTTCCGGCGCCAACTCCACACAAGATCTTAGGCTCCGGCATCGATGGGAGAGGAATACCGAGAGGCCCTCGAGCAACTCGCATGGGGACTGGCCTTTCCTGAGTCCACCAGAGCGGGTCGCTGAGGTCCCCGTCGTAAGTCGAGAGCACCTGTCACAGCTCGGGAAAATCCAGGAGGTTCTCCCCTCCAGGCGAGATGAGGCCCATTTCCGCTGAGGCGTCTCGAGGCTAATCACACCTAACCGCTGCAACTTCCAAAGGCTTCTTCACAGCCTTGTTGCAACTCAAGAAGTTCCCCGACATACCGATCTCCACCGGAGAGGAAGCACGTGAGTTCCGCACACATCCAGAGGAGCCCCGTTTCCGCCTCCTTGCTAGAGAGGAGGGATCCTATCCCTGCGTGGTGGGGAAAGAATTCCCCTCTATCCCGTCGCATCTCAAGAGGATGCAATCTCCACAGGAAAGGCGAGAGGAACTTCAGGGTCGTGCCACCATACCCCGAGTCCCCCAGATGTCTCAGTCCATTCCAGGGAAACCTGTTTTCCCTGCACTGCCTCGACTTTCAAGCCGAGGATCGACTCACACCACGGTGGCACTTGGGACAGCCCTGTGGGAAAGCCTCATGGGAAAGCCTCGTGGGAAAGACTCGAGGGAACACCCGTTATCCCTTGAACCACGTGAAGGGAAGCCTGACACTGCTGCTACATCTCGGGAGGAAAGCGCACGTGCATGCCCGAAATAGAGACGAGGACTGACTCCCCTGGGTAGACTCCAGAAGTACCCCAAGATCCATGTCAGCACTGGAGAGGAATCCTCAGGTTCTGGCACCAACTCCACACAAGATCTTAGGCCCCAGCATCGACGGGAGGGGAATCCCGAGAGGCCCCCGAGCAACTCGCATGGGGACTGGCCTTTCCTGAGGCCACCAGAGAGTGTCCCTGAGGTCCCCGTCGTAAGTCGAGAGCACCTGCCGCAACTCCAGAAAATCCAGGAGGTTCTCCAATCCAGGCGAGATGAGGCCCATTTTCATTCAGGCGTAACGAGGCTAATCACACCTAACCTCTGGAATTTCCAAAGGGTCCTTCACACCCTTGCTGCAACTCAAGAAGTTCCCCGACATTCCCGTCTGCACTTGAGAGGAAGCACGAGAATCCCGCCCACATCCAGAGGAGCCCCGTTTCCGCCTCCTAGCTCGAGAGGGGGGATCCTTTCCCTGCGTGTTGGGGAAAGAATTCCCCATGTTCCCGTCGCATCTCAAGAGGAGGCGCTCTCCACAGGAAAGGCGAGAGGAACTCCAGGGTCGTGCCACCATTCCCAGAGTTCCCCAGATGTCTCAGTCCATTCCAGGGAAACCAGTTTTCCCTGCACTGCCTCGACTTTCAAGCCGAGGATCGACTCACACCACGGTGGCATGAGGGACAGCCATGTGGGAAAGTCTCGTGGGAAAGCCTCGTGGGAGCGCCTCGAGGGAAAGCCCCTGATCCCTTGATCCACGCCAAGGGAAGCGTGACACTGCTGCTACATCTCGGGAGGAAAGCGCACGTGCATGCCCGAAATAGAGACGAGGACTGACTCCTCTGGGGATACTCCAGAAGTACCCCAAGATCCATGTCAACACTGGAGAGGAATGCTCAGGTTCTGGCACTGACTCCACACAAGATCTTAGGCCCCGGCATCGACGGGAGAGGAATCCCGAGAGGCCCCCGAGCAACTCGCTTGGGGAATGGCCTTTCCTGAGGCCACAAGAGCGGGTCCCTGAGGTCCCCGTCGTAAGGCGAGAGCACCTGCTGCAACTCGAGAATATACAGGAGGTTCTCCCCTCCAGGCGAGATGAGGCCCATTTCCGCTCAGGCGTCTCGAGGCTAATCACACCTAACCTCTGCAACTTCCAAAGGGTCCTTCACACCCTTGCTGCAACTCAAGAAGTTCCCCGACATACCCGTCTCCACTTGAGAGGAAGCACGAGAGTCCCGCCCACATCCAGAGGAGCCCCGTTTCCGCCTCCTAGCTCCAGAGGAGGGATCCTTTCCCTGCGTCGTGGCTAAAGAATTCCCCGTGTTCCCGTCGCATATCAAGAGGAGGCGCTCTCCACAGGAAAGGCGAGAGGAACTCCAGGGTCGAGCCACCATTCCCAGAGTCCCCCAGATGTCTCAGTCCATTCCAGGGAAACCAGTTTTCCCTGCACTGCCTCGACTTTCAAGCCGAGGATCGACTCACACTACGGTGGCACGTGGGACAGCCCTGTGGGAAAGCCTCGTGGGAAAGCCTCTTGGGAAAGCCTCGAGGGAATGCCCCTGATCCCTTGATCCATGCCAAAGGAAGTGTGACCCTGCTGCTACAGCTCGGGAGGAAAGCGCACCTGCATGCCCCCACTAGAGACGAGGACTGACTCCCCTGGGTAGACTCCGGAAGTACCCCAAGATCCATGTCAGCACTGGAGAGGAATGCTCAGGTTCCGGCACCGACTCCACACAAGACCTTAGGCCCGGGCATCGACGGGAGAGGAATCCCGAGAGGCCCCAGAGCAACTTGCATGGGGACTGGCCTTTCCTGAGGCCACCAGAGGGGGTCCCTGACGTCCCCGTCGTAAGTCGAGAGAACCTGCCTCAACTAGAGAAAATCCAGGAGGTTCTCCCCTCCAGGCTAGATGAGGCCCATTTCCGCTCAGGCGTCTCGAGGCTAATCACACCTAACCTCTGCAACTTCCAAAGGGTTCTTCACACCGTTGTTGCAACTCAAGAAGTTCCCCGACATACCCGTCTCCACCCGAGAGGAAGCATGAGAGTTCCGCCCACATCCAGAGGAGCCCCGTTTCTGCCTCCTGGCTCGAGAGGAGGGATCCTTTCCCTGCGTGGTAGGGAAAGAATTCCCGGCGTTCCCGTCGCATCTCAAGAGGAGGTGCTCTCCACAGGAAAGGCGAGAGGAACTCCAGGGTCGTGCCACCATTTCCCGAGTCCCCCAGATGTCTCAGTCCATTCCAGGGAAACCTTTTTTCCCCGCACTGCCTCGACTTTCAAGCCGAGGTTCGACTCACACCACGGTGGCACCTGCGACAGCCCTGTGTTAAAGACTCGTGTAAATGCCTCGAGTGAAAGCCTTGAGGGAAAGCCACAGATCCCTTGATCCACTCGACGGGAAGCATGACACTGCTGCTACAGCTCGGGAGGAAAGCGCACGTGCATGCCCCCACTCGAGACGAGGACTGACTCCCCTGGGGAGACTCCAGAAGTACCCCAAGATCCATGTCAGCACTGGAGAGGAATCCTCAGGTTCCGGCACTGACTCCACACAAGGTATTAGGCCCCGGCATCGACGGGAGAGGAATCCCAAGAGGCCCCCGAGCAACTCGCTTGGCGACTGGCCTTTAGTGAGGCCAAGAGAGCAGGTCCCTGAGGTCCCCGTCGAAAGTCGTGAGAACCAGCCGCAACTTGAGAAAATCCTGGAGGTTCTCCCCTCCAGACAAGATGAGGCCCATTTCCGCTGAGGCGTCTCGAGGCTAATCACACCTAACCTCAGGAACTTCCAAAGGGTCCTTCACACCCTTGCTGTAACTCAAGAAATTCCCAGACATACACGTCTCCACTCGAGAGGAAGCACGAGCATCCCGCCCACATCCAGAGGAGCCCCGTTTCCGCCTCCTAGCTCGAGAGGAGGGATCCTTTCCCTCCGTGGTCAGGAAAGAATTCCCGGCATTCCCTTTGCATCTGAAGAGGAGGCGCTTTCCACAGGAAAGGCGAGAGGCACTCCAGGGTCGTGCCACCATTCAAAGAGTCCCCCAGATGTCTCAGTTCATTCCAGGGAAAACTGTTTTCCCTGCACTGTCTCGACTTTCAAGCCGAGGATCGACTAACACCACGGTGGCACCTGGGACAGCCCTGTGGGAAAGTCTCGTGGGAAAGCCTCGTGGGAAAGCCTTAAGGGAAAGCCACAGATCCCTTAATCCACGCAAAGGGAAGCGTGACACCTCTGCTACAGCTCGAGAGGAAAGCGCACATGCGTGCCCCGACTCGAGACGAGGACTGACTCCCTTGGGGAGACTCCAGAAGTACCCCAACATCCATATCAGCACTGCAGAGGAATCCTCAGGTTCCAGCACCGACTCCACACAATTTCTTTGGCCCCGGCATCGACGGGAGAGGAATCTTGAGAGGCCCGCTAGCAACTCGCACGGGGACTGGCCTTTCCTGAGGCCACCAGAGCGGGTCCCTGAGGTCCCCCTGGTAAGTCGAGAGCACCGGCCGCAACTCGGGAAAATTAAGGAGGTTCTCTCCTCCAGGCGAGATGAGGCCGATTTCCGCTGACGTGTCTCGAGGCTAATCACACCTAACCTCTGGAACTTAAAAAGAGTCCTTCACACCCTTGCTGCAACTCAAGTTCCCCGACATACCCGTCTCTACTCGAGAGGAAGCACGAGAGTCCCGCCCATATCCAGAGGAGCCCCGTTTCCTCCTACAAGCTGGAGAGGAGGGATACATTCCCTGCGTGGTCGGGAAAGAATTCCCGGCTTACCCGTCGCATCTCATGAGGAGGCGCTCTCCACAGGAAAGGGGAGAGGAACTCCAGGGTCCTGCCACCATTCCCAGAGTCCCCCACATGTCTCAGTCCATTCCAGGGAAACCTGTTTTCCCTGCACTGCCTCGACTTTCAAGCCGAGGATCGACTCACACCACGGTGGCACATGAGACAGCTCTGCGGGAAAGCCTCGAGAGAAAGCCACAGATCCCTTGATCCACACGAAGGGAAGCGTGACACTGCTGCTACAGCTCGGGAGGAATGCACACGTACATGCCTCCACTCGAGACGAGGACTGGCTCCCCTGGGGAGACTCCAGAAGTACCTCAAGATCCATGTCAGCACTGGAGAGGAATCCTCAGGTTCCGGCACCGACTCCACACAAGGTCTTAGCCCCAGCATCGACGGGAGAGGAATCCCGAGATGCCCCCGAGCTAGTCGCATGGGGACTGGCCATTCCTGTGGCCACCAGAGCGGGTCCCTGAGGTCCCCGTCGTAAGTCGAGAGCACCTGCTCCAACTCGAGAAAATCCAGGGGGTTATCCCCTCCAGGCGAGATGAGGCCCATTTCCGCTGAGGCTTCTCGAGGCTAATCACACCTAACCTCTGGAACTTCCAAAGGGTCCTTAACACCCTTGCTGCAACTCAAGAAGTTCCCTGACATACCCGTCTCCACTCGAGAGGAAACACGAGAGTCCCGCCCACATCCAGAGGAGCCCCGTTTCCGCCTCCTAGCTCGAGAGGAGGGATCCTTTCCCTGCGTGGTGGGGAAAGAATTCCCGGCATTCCCGTCCCATCTCAAGAGGAGGCGCTCTCCACAGGAAAGGTGAGAGGAACTCCAGGGTCGTGCCACCATTCCCGGAGTCCCCCAAATGTCTCAGTCCATTCCAGGGAAACCTGTTTTCCCTGCACTGCCTCGACTTTCAAGCCGAGGATCGACTCACACCACGGTGGCACGTGGGACAGCCCTGTGGGAAAGCCTCGTGGAAAAGCCTCGTGGGAAAGCCTTGACAGACAGCCACAGATGGTTTTATCCACGCGAAGGGAAGCGTGCCACTGCTGCTACAGCTCGGGAGGAAAGCGCACGTGCATGCCCCCACTTGAGACCAGGACTGACTCCCCTGGAGAGGCTCCAGAAGTACCCCAAGATCCATGTCAGCACTGGAGAGGAATCCTCAGGTTCCGACACCGACTCCACTCAAGGTCTTAGGCCCCGACATCGACGGGAGAGGAATCCCGAGAGGCCCCGGAGCAACTCGCATGGGGACTGGCCTTTCCTGAGGCCACCAGAGCGGGTCCCTGAGGTCCCCGTCGTAAGTCGAGAGCACCTGCTCCAACTCGAGAAAATCCAGGGGGTTATCCCCTCCAGGCGAGATGAGGGCCATTTCCGCTGAGGCTTCTCGAGGCTAATCACACCTAACCTCTGGAACTTCCAAAGGGTCCTTCACACCCTTGCTGCAACTCAAGAAGTTCCCCGACATACCCGTCTCCACTTGAGAGGAAGCACGAGAGTCCCGCCCACATCCAGAGGAGCCCCGTTTCGGCCTCCTAGCTCGAGAGGAGGGATCCTTTCCCTGCGTGGTGGGGAAAGAATTCCCGGCATTCCCGTCCCATCTCAAGAGGAGGCGCTCTCCACAGGAAAGGCGAGAGGAACTCCAGGGTCGTGCCACCATTCCCGGAGTCCCCCAAATGTCTCAGTCCATTCCAGGGAAACCTGTTTTCCCTGCACTGCCTCGACTTTCAAGCCGAGGATCGACTCACACCACGGTGGCACGTGGGACAGCCCTGTGGGAAAGCCTCGTGGAAAAGCCTCGTGGGAATTCTTGACAGACAGCCACAGATGGTTTTATCCACGCGAAGGGAAGCATGCCACTGCTGCTACAGCTCGGGAGGCAAGCGCACGTGCATGCCCCCACTTGAGACCAGGACTGACTCTCCTGGAGAGGCTCCAGAAGTACCCCAAGATCCATGTCAGCACTGGAGAGGAATCCTCAGGTTCCGACACCGACTCCACTCAAGGTCTTAGGCCCCGACATCGACGGTAGAGGAATCCCGAGAGGCCCCGGAGCAACTCGCCTGGGGACTGGCCTTTCCTGAGGCCACCAGAGCGGGTCCCTGAGGTCCCCGTCGTAAGTCGAGAGCACATACCGCAACTCGAGAAAATCCAGGAGGTTCTCCCCTCCAGGCGAAATGAGGCCCTTTTCCGCTGAGCTGTTCCGAGGCTAATCACACCTAACCTCTGGAACTTCCAAAGGGTCTTCACACCCTTGCTGCAACTCAAGAAGTTCCCCGACATACCTGACTCCACTCGAGAGGAAGCACGAGAGTCCCGCCCACATCCAGAGGAGCCCCGTTTCCGCCTCGTAGCTCGAGATGAGGGATCCTTTCCCTGCATGTTCTGGAAAGAATTCCCGGCGTTCCCGTCGCATCTCAAGAGGAGGCGCTCTCCACAGGAAAGGCGAGAGGAACTCCAGGGTCGTCCCACCATTCCAAGAGTCCCCCAGATATCTCAGTCTGCCGGGGTCCAGCCCCGCTGGATCCAGGGAATTCGACGGATGGACGGCGTTGAGGTGGAAAGACTTGTTTATTTATTAATGTAAGATTAGAGTAAGAAACTATAGTGTATTAAGAAGATTAAGTGGAGGAAGTGGGCTGAATAGCTTGGTTTACGCGGAAGGCCAATAAAATTCCAGACAAGGAATTTGCACCATCTACGTTGGGCCACCCGCGCCTGCTTGAATATCTAAGGGATGCTTCGACTTAAGCTCCCTTTCGTGCAGGTCTTAACAGCCAGGCCAAGTAAGTCGACCTGTCGAGCCTCTGCGCCCCTAGTGGAGATTCAGCCTGAAGTTAAAGTAAAGAGCAGAGAGAAGGAAAGGGAGAGAAGAAGAAAGAGAGGAAAGACACGGGGGGGCCTGAGTCCCAGGAAACCAGGCAGAGAGACTAGTTCGAGAAACTGGTCTGAGAAACTGGCCCCATCCTTTATTGTTCAGAAAGCCTTTTATACTTTTGATAAAACATGGAGATCAATGGGTAACACAAAATTATGTAGCGTTCACTGCCCAGACTCTTTCTGTACATCATTTTGTATACAAAAGGTCTCAGGTGATTTACATTATCATCTGGCCAAGAGGCTTGTTAACACTTTTTGGCTCTCTTCCTTAATGAATGTTAATTTTGTTTCTCCTGAAGTGTTTTTCTTTAAACTGCATCTCCTTAAAGCATTAAAGTTACATCTCTATAAAACAAAGGTGCAGTGGGTTATAACAAAGAAGGTACTTAACTCAAAGATCTAATGTTGCTAATAACCGGTCTGCTATTTGTTTTTTTATATACCAACTATATCTAAAAATAAAGGATATGAAAATTTAGCAGCAAGCATTGACCCAACAAATGAAACTTTTAATCAGTCCTATTCTAAAGATTTTGACTCCTCGGATGCCCCTACATTCCTAGGATGCTTTAAGCTTCCTGTGCCTCCTGCAGTCAGGAGGCCTCAAACAATCACATGCTCAGCAGTTCGAGTCCTGCAGGCAGGCTAGAAAGCCATCAGAGGGGTTTTTGGATTGAAACACTCGTTCAAATGCAGAAGACTAAAGCCCGGAATTGACTATTTCCAGAAAATGTGAGAAGAGTGGAAAGGCAGAGCACAAAAGCCGGCAGATTTTTGTTGGGGTACATGCATAGGAATTTGCAGAGGGGTCCCTGAAGTCTGAACACACCTTGCGTATGTCAGCTTCCTTCCTCATGACCTTATCACGGCCGGGAGTCCTCACACTTGCTCCCAGCATCAGTCCAAACCAGAGGAACCTGTTTTCCCTGCACTGCCTCGACTTTCACGCCGAGGATCGACTCACACCACGGTGGCACGTGGGACAGCCCTGTGGGAAAGCCTCGTGGGAAAGCCTCGTGGGAAAGCCTCGAGGGAAAGACACATATCCCTCGATCCACGCGAAGGGAAGCGTGACACTGCGGCTACAACTAGGGAGGAAAGAGCTCGTGCATGACTCCACTGGCGACGAGGACTGACTCCCCTGGAGTAACTCCAGAAGTACCCCAAGATCCATGTCAGCACTGCAGAGGAATCCTCAGGTGCTGGCCCCGAATCCACACAAGTCTTAGGCCCCAGCATCGATGGGAGAGGAATCACGAGTGGTCCCCTAACAACTCGCATGGGGACTGGCCTTTCCTGAGGCCACCAGAGCGGGTCCCTGAGGTCCCCGTCGTAAGTCGAGAGCACCTGCCGCAACTCGAGAAAATCCAGGAGGTTCTCCCCTCCAGGCGAGATGAGGCCCATTTCCGCTGAGGGGGCTAGAACCTAATCACACCTCACCTCTGGAACTTCCAAAGGGTCCTTCACACCCTTGCTGCAACTCAAGAAGTTCCCCGACATACCCGTCTCCACTCGAGAGGAAGCAGGAGGGGCCCGCCCACAGGCAGAGGAGCTCCGTTTCCACCCTGAGCTTGAGATGAGGGATCCTTTCCCTACTTTGTCAGGAAAGAATACCTGGCATTCCCATCACGTCTCAAGAGAAGGTGCTCTCCACAGGAAGGGTGAGAGGAACTCCAGGGTCGTTCCACCATTCCAAGAGTCCCCCAGATGACTCAGTCCATTCCAGGGGAAACTGTTTTCCCTGCACTGCCTCGACTATCATGCCGAGGATCGACTCACACCATGGTGGCACGTGGAACAGCCCTGTGGAAAAGCCTTGTGGGAAAGCCTCGTGGGAAAGCCTCGTGGGAAAGCCTCGAGGGAAAGCCACAGATCCCTTGATTCACGTGAGGTGAAGCGTGACACTGCTGCTACAGCTTGGGAGGAAGGCGCACGTGCATTCTCCCACTCGAGACGAGGACTGACTCCCCTGGGGAGACTCCAGAAGTACCCCAAGATCCATGTCAGCGCTGGAGACGAATCCTCAGGTTCCGACCCCGACCCCACACAAGGTCTTAGGCCCTGGAATAGATGGGAGACGAATCCAGAGAGGCCTCCTAGCAACTTGCATGAGGACTGGACTTTATTGAGCCCAACAGATCTCGTCCCTGATGTCCCACTCGTAACTCGAGAGCACCTCTCTCAACTCAACAAAATCCAGGAGGATCTCCCCTCCAGGCGAGATGAGGCCCTTTTCCGCTGAGGCGTCTCGAGGCTAATCACACCTAATATCTGTAATTTCCAAAGACTCTTTCAAACCCTTGTACAACTCAAGAATTTCCCACAGGAACGTCTCCACTCGGGAGCAAAAGCTACGGTCTCACTCACATTTAGATGTTCCCTTTTTCCGCATCTTTGCGGGGAATGAGGGACCCTTACACATCAGCTGAATTTCGGGATTACTCTCCAGACGACGCCGAGGCCTAAGACCTTGTGTTGAGTCAGGGCCCAAATCTGAATTCGCTAGGAGGTGAAAACCTCCTGTTAACACTCACTTGGATTAACGGATCTGTGGCTTTCCCTCGAGGCTTTCCCAGGAGGCTTTCGCAAGGGCTGTCCCACGTGCCACCGTGGTGTGAGTCGATCCTCGGCTTGAAAGTCGAGGCAGTGCAGGGAAAACAGGTTTCCCTGGAATGGACTGAGACATTTGGGGGACTCTGGGAATGGTGGCACGACCCTGGAGTTCCTCTCGCCTTTCCTGTGGAGAGAGCCTCCTCTTGAGATGCGACGGGAACGCCGGGAATTCTTTCCCGACCACGCAGGGAAAGGGATCCCTCCTCTCGAGCTAGGAGGCGGAAACGGAGCTCTTCTGGATGTGGGCGGGACTCTCGTGCTTCCTCTTGAGTGGAGACGGGTATGTCGGGGAACTTCTTGAGTTGCAGCAAGGGTGTGAAGGACCCTTTGGAAGTTCCAGATGTTACATGTGATTAGCCTCAAGACGACTCAGCGGAAATGGGCCTCATCTCTCCTGGAGGGGGAGAACCTCTTGGATTTTCTCGAGTTGCGGCAGGTGCTCTCTGCTTACGATGGGGACCTTAGGGACCCGCTCTGGTGGCCTCAGGAAAGGCCAGTCCCCATGCGAGTTGCTCTGGGGCTTCTCGGGATTCCTCTCCCGTCGATGCCGGGGCCTAAGACCTTGTGTGGAGTCGGTGCCGGAACCTGAGGATTCCTCTCCAGTGCTGACATGGATCTTGGGTACTGCTGGAGTTTCCCAAGGGGAGTGAGTCCCTGTCTCGAGTGGGGGCATGCACGTGCGCTTTCCTCCCGAGCTGTAGCAGCAGTGTCATGCTACCCTTCGCGAGGATCAAGGGATCTGTGGCTTTCCCTCGAGGCTTTCCCACGAGGCTTTCCCACAGGGCTGTCCCATGTGCCACCGTGGTGTGACTCCATCCTCTGCTGAAAGTGGAGGCAGTGCAGGGAAAACAGGTTTCCCTGGAATGGACTGAGTCATCAGGGGGACTATGGGAATGGTGGCACGACCCTAGAGTTCCTTTCGCCTTTCCTGTGGAGAGCGCGTCCTCTTCAGATGCGACGGAAACCCAGGGATTCTTTCCCGAAAAGGAAGGGAAAGGATCCCACCTCTCGAGCTAGGAGGCGGAAAAGGGGCTCCTCTGGATGTGGGCGGGACGCTTGTGCTTTCCTCAGGAGTGGAGACGGGTATGTCGGGGACCTTCTTGAATTGCAGCAAGGCTGTGAAGGACCCTTTGGAATTCCCAGAGGTTAGGTGTGATTAGCCTCGAGACGGCTCATTGGACATGGGCCTCATCCCACCTGAGGGGAGAACTTCCTGGATTTTCTCGAGTTGCAGCAGGTGCTCTCGACTTACGACGGGGACATCAGGGACCCGCTCTGGTGGCCTCAGGAAAGGCCAGTCCCCAAGCGAGTTGCTCGGGGGCCTCTCGGGATTCCTCTCCTGTCGATGAAGGGGCCTAAGACCTTTTGTGGAGTCGGTGCCAGAACCTGAGGATTCCTCTCCAGTGCTGACATGGATCTTGGGGTACTTCTGGAGTCTCCCCAGGGGAGTCAGTCCTCGTCTCGAGTGGGGGCATGCTCGTGCGCTTTCCTCCCGAGCTGTAGCAGCAGTGTCACGCTTCCCTTCGCGTATATCAAGGGATCTGTGGCTTTCCCTCGAGGCTTTTCCCTCCATGTGTTCCCACTAGGCTTTCCCACCAGGCTTTCCCACGAGGCTTTCCCACGAAGCTTTCCCACAGGGCTGTGCCCAAGTGCCACCCTGGTGTGAGTCCATCCTCGGCTTTGTAAGTCGAGGCAGTGCAGGGAAAACAGGTTTCCCTGGAATGGACTGAAACATCTGGGGGACTCTGGGAATGGTGGCACGAACCTGGTGTTCCTCTCGCCTTTCCTGAGGAGAGCACATCCTCTTGAGATGCGTCGGGAACGCCGGGAAATCTTTCCCGAACACGCAGGGAAAGGATCCCTCCTCTCGAGCTAGGAGGCGGAAACGGGACTCCTCTGGATGTGGGCGGGACTCTCGTGCTTCCTCTTGAGTGGAGATGGGTATGTCAGGGCACTTCTTGAGTTGCAGCAAGGCTGTGAAGGACCCTTTGGAAGTTCCAGAGGTTAGGTGTGATTAGCCTCGAGGCGCCTCAGAGGAAATTGGCTCATCTCGCCTGGAAGGGGAGAACCTCCTGGATTTTCTCGAGTTGCAGCAGGGGCTCCTGAACTTACGATGGGGACCACAGGGACCCGCTGTGGTGGCCTCAGGAAACGCCAGCCCGGTGGGAGTTCCTTGGGGGCCTCTCGGGATTCCTCTCCGTCGATGCGGGGGGCCAAAGACCTTGTGTGCAGTCGGTGCCGGAACCTGAGGATTCCTCTGCAGTGCTGACATGGAACTTGGGTACTTCTGGAGTCTCCCCAGGGGAGTCAGTCCTCGTCTCAAGTGTGGGCATGCACGTGCGCTTTCCTCCCGAGCCGTAGCAGCAGTGTCACGTTTCCCTTTGCGTGGATCAAGGGATCTGTGGCTTTCCCTCGAGCTTTCCCACGAGGCTTTCCCACAAGGCTGTCACACGTGCCACCGTGGTGTGAGTCGATCCTCGGCTTGAAGTCGAGGCAGTGCAGGGAAAACAGGTTTCCCTGGAATGGACGAGTCGGGCAGTGCAGGGAAAACAGGTTTCCCTGGAATGGACGGAGACATCTGG
>NW_017189689.1:0-37649 GCF_001704415.2 Capra hircus | reverse complement strand
TATTTTGCTTTTAGTTTCAGAACTACCATTCAGCCAAATGAACCCTTAACTCGTGTCTACCCTGCTACAATATGCTTGTCCAAGTCTTTCACCTTCAGAATTCTCCTGAGAGTAGGGAACATGGTAATCAAAGGGCTAATTCTTTTCCTTTCATTCCCCCTTCCTATAATATCTTCATTTGTGAAAAAAAGTTTCTGTCCTATTCTTTGCTCTCATGGTGAGTGTCAAGTTGTGAATCCATATTTGTTTTTCTTTTGAAAGTGGGTTTTACTTTCTGGATTGCATATATAAGACTCCACTAATCCAAGACTATGTCCCAAACACAAATGGTGGAGAAGCTGAAGTTGAACAGTTCTATGAAGACCTACAAGACCTTTTAGAAATAACACCAAAAATAGATGTCCTTTTCATCCTAGGGGACTGGAATGCAAAAGTAGAAAGTCAAGAGATACCTGGTGTAACAGGCAAATTTGGCCTTTGTTTACAAAATGAAGCAGGCAGAGGCTAACAGAGTTTTGCCAAGAGAACCCACTGGTCACAGCAACACCCTCTGTCAACAACACAAGAAAAGACTCTACACATGGACATCACCAGCTGATCAATACAAAAATCAAATTGATTATATTCTTTGCAACTGAAGGTGGAGATGATTTATATAGTCAGGAAAAACAAGACTGGGAGATGACTGTGGCTCAGATCATGAACTCCTTATTGTCAAATTCAGACTTAAATTGAAGAAAGTAGGGAAACCCACCAGACCAGTCAGGTATGACCTAAATCAAATCCCTTATGGTTATACAGTGGAAGTGAAAAATAGATTCAAGGATTAGATCTGATAGAGTGCCTGAAGAACTATGGATGGAGGTTCGTGACATTATACAGGAGGTAGTGATCAAGACCATCCCCAAAAAAGAAATGCAAAAGGCAAAGTAGTTGTCTGAGGAGGCCTTACAAATAGCTGAGAAAAGAAGATACGTGAAAGGCAAAGGAGAAAAGGAAAGATATACCTATTTGAATGCAGAGTTCCAAAGAGTAACAAGGAGAGATAAGAAAACCTTCCTCAGAGATCAATGCAAATAAATAGAGGAAAACAATAGAATGGGAAAGTCTAGAGATCTCTTCAAGAAAATTAGAGATACCAAGGGAACATTTCATGCAAAAATGGGCTCAGTAAAGGACAGAAATAGTGTGGACCTAACAGAAGCAGAAGCTATTAAGATGAGGTTTCAAGAATACACAGAAGAACTATACAAAAAAGATCTTCATGACCCAGATAATCATGATGTTATGATCACTCACTAGAGCCAGACATCCTGGAATGCGAAGTCAAATGAACTTTAGGAACACCGCTACAAACAAAGCTAGTGGAGGTGATGGCATTCCAGTTGAGCTGTTTCAATCCTGAAAGATGATGCTCTGAAGTGCTGCACTCACTATGCAGCAAATTTGAAAACTCAGCAGTGGCCACAGGACTGGAAAAGGTCAGTTTCATTTCAATCCCAAAGAAGGCAATGCAAAAGAATGCTCAACTACCGCACCGTTGCACTCATCTCACAGCTAGTAAAGTAATGCTCAAGATTCTCCAAGCCAGGCTCAGCAATATGTGAACCATGAACTCCAGATTTCAAGCTGTTTTAGAAAAGCAGAGGAACCAGAAATCAAATTGCAACATCCGCTGGATCATGGAAAAGCAAGAGAGTTCCAGTAAACATCTATTTCTGCTTTATTGACTATGCCAAAGCCTTTGACTGTGTGGATCACAACAAACTGTGAAATTCTTGAAGAGATGGAATACCAGCCAACTTACTTGCCTCCTGAGAAATCTGTACACAGGTCAGGAAGTGACAGTTAGAATAGACATGGAACAATGGTCTGGTTCCAAACAGGAAAGGAGTATGTCAAGGCTGTATATTGTCATCCCGCATATTTACCTTACATGCAGAGTACCTCATGCAAATGCTCGCTGATGAAGCACAAACTAGAATCAAGATTGCAGGGAGAATATCAATACCTCAGATACACAGATGACACCACCTTTATGGTAGAAAATGAAGAAGTACAGAAGAGCTTCTGATGAAAGTGAAATAGGAGAGTGAAAAAGCTGCTTATATTCAGCATTCAGAAACTAGGATCATGGCATCCAGTCCCACCACTGCATGGCAAATAGATTAGGAAACAATGAAGCAGTGACAGACTTTATTTTCTTGGGCCTCCAAAATCACTGCAGATAGTGACTCCAGCCATGAAATCAAAAGACACTTGCTCCTTGGAAGAAAAGCTATGACAATCCTATATAGCTTGGTGCTGTGAGGATTGGGGGCAGGAGGAGAGGGGACGACAGAGGATGAGATGGCTGGATGCGTCACTGACTCGATGGACATGGTCTGAGTGAACTCCGGAGATGTTGATGGACAGGGAGCCTGGATGCTGCGATTCATGGAGTCGCCAAAGAGTCAGACATGACTGAGTGACTGAACTGAACTGAAGTGAACTGAATTTATCAGTGACAGAATTCATTCAAAACTAGTCTTATCAAGTAATACTTCAGGGTGTTGTGTATTTGGCCAAAACTATTTTAGTAAGTTCTATTATGGCCCTGCCCTTTTGGATCAGAATTATTTTCAATTGCAGAACAATTGCTTTGCACTATTGTATTGGCTTCTGCCATACAACAACATGAATCAGCCATAGGTGTCCATACGTCCCCTCCCTCTTACACCTCCCCTCCCCACCTCCCACCCCACCCCTCTAGGCTGTCACAGAGAACCCTGCTGCGCTGCTCCCTGTGTTATATAGCAGCCTCCTATCAGCTATCGATTTTACATATGGTAATGCGTATGCTACTCTCTCAGTTCGTCCCTCCCTCTCCTTCCCCTGCTGTGTCTACATGTCTGTCTCTATTACGTATCTATGTCTCTGTTCCTGCCATGCGAATAGTTTGTCACTCCCATTTTTCTAGATTATATAAATTAATGAATTATATGAATTCTATATGAATTAATATATGAAATGTTTCCCTTTTTGACTTACCTCACTCTGTATAACAGGCTCTGGGTTCATACACCTCAGTAGAACGGACTCAAATGCATTTCTTTTTTGTGGTTGTTCAGTTGCATCTGACTCTTTGTGACCCCCATGGACTACAAACATGACATGCTTCCCTGTCCTTCACTATCTCCTGGAGTTTGCTCAAGCTTATGTCCATTGATTCAATGATGCCATCCAACCATCTCATCTTCTGTCACCCTCTTCTACTTCTGCTTCAGTATTTCCCAGCATCAGGGCCTTTTCCACTGAGTGTACTCTTCACATTAGGTGACCAAATTATTGAAGCTTCAACTTCAGCATCAGTCCTTCCAATGAATATTGAGGATTGATTTCCTTTAGGATTGACTGGTTTGATCTCCTTGCTGTCCTTTTATGGCTGAGTAATATTCCATTGTATATATATCACAACTTCTTTATCCATTCATCTGTCTATGGACATCTAGGTTGCTTCCATATCCTAACTATTGTAAATAGTGCTGTTATGAACATTGGGGTACAAGTATATTTTCAATTATGATTTTCTCAGGTTATATGCCCCATAGTGGTATTACTAGTCATATGTAGTTTTATTCCTAGTTTTTAAAGGAATCTCAATACTGTTTTCCATAGTGACTGTATCAATTTACATTCCCCCCAACAGTTTAAGAGGGTTCCCTTTAAAGCTTAGAATAGACACATGTTAACCTGCCTCTAGAATTGTAAAGTGCTAGAGCTCAAACTAGCCATACAGATTATATAATCGGGGTTCTTCCCACCTGTTAGTTATACAGCAGATGAGGAAACATAGGATCAATGAGAACCGCTTGCCCAAAGTTGTGAAACTAGTCTTTCTTTCTATAACCCAATATAAAACTGGAGAGAACTCTCAATCCAGGATAAAATGCTTTGCTTTTCTGGGACTGAGGATTAAATTATAAACTTTTAGAACTAATACAAAGGTTTCTGCATCTAGAGTTGTTGGCTGTATCTTGGAAGTTAAACTAGTTGTTCCTGGGTTTCTCACCACAATGATAGGGTTTCCTTATCCTGATATCTCATAGTATGTGGTTCAGATGGTGTACTTAACTATCTTTTAAAATATAGGTCTGATTTTCATCATCTCCATACTCTTTGCACCCAGTCTGCTGGCCTCATTTTGCATTCAGCACTCTGCTTTGGTGCTTGAGTTCTTATTAAGTTTATTTCCAGAAAATTCCCTAGACTAGCTTCTATTATAAAGACTTTTTATTAAAACTGAGAAGAGTAAAGCGTTTAAGCAAGTGGGAATACTTTAAATTCACTCCATCTTGATTCCTTTTAGACAGTTAAGATGTATAATAAAGCAATATAGATTGAATGCCCAGACATTTAAATTTGGACTCTCTTTTGATTCTACTCAATGTTGCATGCCTCTCAGCATTGAGCCTGTGAAATTTTTCTTGGGAAATCTTTAAGGTCTATCAGAATTATTAAATAAAAACAAATTCCTTTATATGATAATAAAAATTTTAACTATTAAGAGAAAAATCTTTTTTTCTTTTAAAGATGACTGCTAAATTGGAGAAGGCAGTGGCACCCCACTCCAGTACTCTTGCCTGGAAAATCCCATGGACGAAAGAGCCTGATGGGCTGCAGTCCTTGGGGTTGCTAGGAGTCAGGCACAACTGAGCGACTTCACTTTCACACATTGGAGAAGGAAATGGCAACCCACTCCAGTATTCTTGCCTGGAGAATCCCAGGGACAGAGGAGCCTGGTGGGCTGCCGTCTATGGGGTTGCACAGAGTCGGACACAACTGAAGCGACTTAGCAGCAGCAGCAGCAGCAGCAGCTAAATTGAAAAGTGTTCTCAAACAGAGTAATCTAAGCATTAAAAAATGATCAAAAAGAATGTCAACTATGTGGAAGTTAAGAAACTCACTCCCAGATTATTCTTTAATCCAAGAGACGACAGTGAATATTGCAAACTCTTTAGAAAGCAATTTAATGAGACACATCATACACAAACCTACAGGTTGTAATCAGAGTCCTAATGCTTACCTCAGAAGAGAAAGCAAAATATAAAAGAAGCCAGAAAAAAGAAAAGCAAGAAGAGGAAAAATAGAAAGAAAAAAATATTATTTATGAAAAAGAAAGCAAAAAATTTTTAAATGCTAGAGAAGATAAGTGCTCATCTGGTTCTTTGAAAATGGCAGGAACATTGTTAACCCTTAAAGTCTATTAAGAAAAATAATTGAGTATAGAAATATTGAAAATGACCAAAGAGAAGCACATATTTATTGTTGAATCATTAATTTATGGAGTGGGAACTATGTGCAGGGCATTGTACTGATAAGTACCTTATTTCATCTAATCATCAAGAATAGCCTTCTGAGATGGGTACTACTTTTATCTTCATGTAACCTGTGAAGAATCTGAGGCTTAGTGAGATTAGAGAGAATGAGTAATGTGTGCAAGATTACATAGCTAGAAATCAAACTCAGGTTATCATATTCAGCATCTTCATTCCTAACCATTGATTGGAGATGGTGGTTCTTATTTATTTATTTTGGATACAATTCTAATGGGAGGGCTTCCCTGGTAGCTCAGGTGATAAAGACTCTGCCTTCAGTGAAGGAGACCCAGGTTCAATTCCTGGGTTGGGAAGATCTCCTGGAAAAGAGAATGGCATCCCACTCTAGTATTCTTGCCTGGAGAATTCCATGGACAAAGGAACAGGCTACAGTCTATGGGGTCGCAAAGAGTCAGACCTGACGGAGGGGCTAGCACACCACACCACACACACACACACACACACACACACACAGTTCTACTGGGAAACCTCAGTGTGGGTTCTATAAATCTCCCTTCTAAGAATTGTAATGAGAGTTTTAAAGTATTTTTTAGTTAAAGAAAATTTCCAGGAAAAAACTCCTACTGAATGGCATCAGACTTGTTAAAAAGTTTGTTGTTGCAGACGCATAGAAGTATCTTTTGTGTAACCCTACAACAAATATGGGAAATTTAGTATCGGTTGGGATAGTGAATCCAAACTCTTTCAGCTTCAAAGTTTTGTCCTTCCTCCTAGTTAACAGGACTGAACTTTGTAGGAGGAGCTGCATTCTCTCACCTGTAGAATCTGATTGTGCCTCTGGTGGAGGGGGGACATTAACAACTAGTGGGAATTTTAGTAACATGAATTCTTCAAAATTGGCTTTCTTCCCCTCTCTACTAGAAAATCTTTTTAGGACTAAGGATAAAACTAAGATTTAATGAGCACAAAAATCCCATGGCCATCGCTGAGACTTTAAACTGGAAAGATTATTTACTAAAATTACAATATTTTTCTCTTTACACTTAAAATGCTCACTGCTTTGAACAAGCACAGTTTCTGAATTTATTCAACTGTCTGCTTATTTTCTTGTTAATGCAAACCATGAATATGTTATCTGAATCTAATTTAACAATTTGAGCTTCCATTAACACCTCAGATAAAAGTGATAAGCTCTCTCAGCACAATGTATAAATCCTTTTCAGCATAAGGTATGGTGCTTTAAATTCTAGCTCTAGCTCAGTCATGTCTGACTCTTTCCTGACCCCATGGACTGTAGCCCGCCAGCTCCTCTGTCCATGGAATTCTCCAGGCAAGAATACTAGAGTGAGTTGCCATTTCTTTCTCCAGGGGATCTTTCCCACCCAGGGATCGAACCCGCGTCTCTGGTGTCTCCTGCATTGGCAGGCAGATTCATTAGCACTGCGCCACCTGGAAAGCCCTGCTTTAAATTATGCAAGTACAAATCCCTAACATTTGAATAAACATATTCTCCTCATTTCCAGATACTCTTTGATAAAAGAAATGGTGTTACAGAAATAAAGTCAAATAATTTTGGAAGGAACATAGGATCTGTTCCTTGGTTGGGTGCCAATGACTATCTGGCTTCAGTGAAGGGAACTATCCAAATATTTCCCTTGGAGAGTAGTAAAACATTTAGAGCAAAATAGTAAAATGCATTAATCAGTTATTAATAGGGTAGCAAATAGCATAGGGTGTTAAATCAAGCATGTGATTAAGTAATAAATATTGAGTTGGCAAAAAATATTTATGGGATTCTTTTAGAGAGACACCTGTCACTGTAATGTAACCTGCTTATGTCAAATCCTTGTCTTGGTTTTCCTTAATGCACTTGAAGTGTTTGGCAAGCACTGGCACATAGTAGGTCCTCAAATATTTGGTTTGAAAGAAGAAAAATACTCTAGTGAAGTATGCTAATGCAGAGCAAACATTTTAGATAAAAGTCAGAAAGGATTTTCTCTATTTGTTGGGATCTGCTGAGAACTAAAACGTGTAATAAAATTGGGTTTTTCTCAGCATGCTGAGTAGCTCTGAAGAAAGGCACAGATGTAATCGTGGGTTAGAAATTTTTTGCAACAGTAATGAAGCCAATAAACTTGGAAGATTAAAAGAGATTCACTTCTAAAGAATTACAGTGGACCTTGTTAACTGAATTAAATTATATATCTAATCTTTTTTAAGTCAAGTGGCAAAAGGCTTCTTTTTATCAGATTAAATTGGAAAATTCTCATTTAGACCACCATGACATATCAGATAATGAAAGTATTCCTCTCAAGCTTGTGAGACTTTTAAATCTTGGTTCCTTTCAGTGGAATATAGGTTTTTAAAGGGCAAATTAATATTCTTCTAAATTTTCCAGCAATATGCAAAAGTCAAATCAATGGGTCATTAGAGATTCATTTCAGTTATAACCCTGAAATGTCCCATGGAAAAAAATGGGTACATAGGAGAACTAAAATCTTAGAATTTTGCAGGTGATTATTAATTAAAAGTATTTTTAGCTGAGTCCTCCATAATCAGAGCTCATCAGACTATTGACTACATTAAAAGAGATAAGTAATTAAAGGAAGTCAATATTACAAGTTAAATTTATCTCATCTCCATGATTATCCTGGCCCATACTGTTAACTTTTGTGACTTCCTGGGGTGTAACTTTTAGATCCCACAATCATGTACTTGTGATTAGCTGCTGCTGCTGCTAAGTCACTTCAGTCGTGTCCGACTCTGTGTGACCCCATAGACGGCAGCCCACCAGTCTCCTCCATCCCTGGGATTCTCCAGGCAAGAACACTGGAGTGGGTTGCCATTTCCTTCTCCAGGGCATGAAAGTGAAAAGTGAAAGGGAAGTCGCTCAGTCGTGTCTGACTCTTCGTGACCCCATGAACTGCAGCCTACCAGGCTCCTCTGTCCATGGGATTTTCCAGGCAAGAGTACTGGAGTGGGGTGCCATCACCTTCTCCGTGTGATTAGCTAGAACTTTGCAAATATTAATACTTGTGTTTTCTAACAAGCTAACAAACTTCAGATATAGATAAAGCCAATCTCAAGTAACAGTATTGGAATATGTTGTTCTTGGAGGGAAAATCTTAGCCAAAAAAACATAACAGTTCAACAATTAGCTTATTCTGAGTTAAAAAATGGTATTTCAATAAATGAGTAAGGCTTTAAAGAAGAAACCATTGTTTCTCCAAACTTTACATTGAAAATACGATGGAAAGAAAAATTGGGATAAATTACTAGTGAGCAATTTTTTTACATTATGTAAACTATGTATAAACTTATAGCTGTTGACATCTATATAGCTTGCTTACAGTGACTGTAACCTTTTGAGAAGTTCCAGTGGATGAGTCTTAACTTTATAAAGGCAACTTGGAAAAATTATGCTTTTGTGACCCTTCATGTAAAATCCAAAAATTCTTGCTCTGACCCACCTACCTATTCAATAGTTTGCTTAATAAAGGATTATGCCAGGGCCATCAGTAGCTAGATCTTAAGACCAATGAAGGCTTGGCGAAAGGAAGATCTTACCAGTTGATGTCCAAATAGCTTGGAGTCTGTTTGATCTAGGTCAGGTGAAAATCTAGGCTCAATGACTTTGTTTTCTTTATTATGTAAGTGCTTTTTTAAAATTAGGAAAGTGTTTATGCTCACTGTTTCCAGTGAAAAATGAAGCAAAGATACATAAAAGGAGACACTATTTTTCCTAGCCTACTCCTTTCCTACCCTAAAAAATGTTATTGGCATAACTTTCTGCTTTTACATACAAAATTATAAGTACATGTCAAAAAAGTAAATGCTGTATAGATGTTTGCTTTGTTTTAATGCATTACATTAAATATATGGCTCTGAAATGTAATCTTCTTATTTAGCAATATAGACTTCTTAAGGCAATTGATATAGATCTGGCCAATGGATGACTTCTTAAGACACAGATTACTAGGCCTCATTCTCACAGATTCCAATTCAGTAGTCCTGGTGTGGGGCCAGAGAATATGCTTTTCTAGCTAGTTGCTAGGTGATGGTGAGTTCAAAGGCCACACTTTGAGAATCTTTGCTCCAATCTATTCTTTGGTAGCTATGGACTATTGCATGGAGGAAATGTGCTGTAATTTATCTAAGCATTTCCCATATTGTTGTCTCTTTATTTTTTATTTTAATCTTTCACTATGGTGTTGCAGTAGACATCTTTGTTCATAGAAAACAAGAATTTTTATTTTTTCTGTATTCTGTTCTGTGGCAGTGATTTCCACCATTCTGTACTCCAGGTCATTCTGTCTCAGTTATTCTGCTATTGTTTCCTTCAGTGTATTATTCATTTCTGTTTGTTCTTTAGTTTTTCTAGGTCTTTGGTAAACATTTCTTGCATCTTCTCCATCGTTTTTCCAAGATCCTGAATCATCTTCACTATCATTATTCTGAATTCTTTTCTGGAAGGTTGCCTATCTCTACTTCATTCAGTTGTTTTCCTGGGGTTTTATCTTGTCCCTTCATCTGGGACATAACCTTCTCCTTGTTCATCCTGATGAACTTTCTGTAATGTGGTTTTTGTTTTAGCCACTGTGGGATTGTAGTTCTTCTTGCTTCTTCAGGAATTTCATTTCTAATGGATAGATTCCCAAAATGAGATTCATAAGTCAAAGGTAAAAAACATTAACAATTTTAATACCTTTGCCTGATTACTTTCCAAGAGGGATCATTGCAATTCACAAATTATTTCCTATCAGAGGTTATATATCCTTTTTTTTTTTTTCATCAGTGCTGTGTTCTTGCTGCTGCTGCTAAGTCGCTTCAGTCGTGTCTGACTCTGTGCGACCCCAGAGACGGCAGCCCACCAGGCTCCCCTGTCCCTGGGATTCTCCAGGCAAGAACACTGGAGTGGGTTGCCATTTCCTTCTCCAACGCATGAAAGTGAAAAGTGAAAGTGAAGTTGCTCAGTCGTGCCCGACTCCCAGCGACCCCGTGGACTGCAGCCCACCAGGCTCCTCCATCCATGGGATTACTATATCATTATTTCTATATGAGATGAATGAAAAAAATGACATCTTATTGTTATTATTTGCATTTCTTTAAACCCTAGAGAAGTTGAGAGAATTTTTGTATATTTATTGGCCGTTAGAATTTCTTCTTTTGTTTTTGCCTTTTTGTCAATTTTACCTTCAGTTACTTCTCTTTTTCTTAATTATTTCTGGAGAAATAATACAAGGAATATTAACCCTTTATCTGGCATAGGTATGAAAAATATTTTCCTGTTTCTCATTTCTCTTTAATTCTGCTTATGGTATATTTGTCATGAAAGGTGCTTAATTTTTACATAATGGAATATTACAAAAGGCTTTTATGCCTTATCCTTATCCTTGCTTAGGATAACCTTGTGTCATACAAGGTTATACAAATACTCTTCTTAAATTTCTTGCAGTGTTTTAACTATTGTATATTTTGTGTTTAAATACTTATATCATCTCATCTGGAATTAATTTTACTTCATACTGTGAAATTGGTGTACAAGTGGCAATCCTTTCCCCACTTCAGGGCCAGGGCATTTTTATCCTTTCTATAATTTCCTTCAGGCCTCTAGGTCAGTAGAAACACATGCACCAAGTGGACAAGTGTGATCTTTCTGGAAGAGAAGCCCAGGCATCTGTTTGCTGATTTTCTTTGAGAAACTAAGAAACCTGAAGCAACCTTGGAAACCCCAAACATAGGTAAGTCCTCTCCCCTGGGTCTGATCCCTTGGCTTAGATCATAAAAGAGAAGAGTTTCCAGCTGATTCTTGGACTCTGAAGACACCTTAGAAGTATTATATGTCCTGCTCACCAGCCTCCCATCTTAACATGGTTATTACTTAGAAAGGGTATTTGCAGTGAATCAAGAATCTGTGTTCGAGCTACCCTCTTCTCAGAACACAAATACTATACAGTTAACTACATCTTTATATTCAGTGAGGGAAAGTTAGTAAATAAAGATTAGCAGAAAGGAGGTGGAAAAACCCACCCATATTTCAAGCATCCTGATACTCTTAGCCTCTTTTAAGATTATACAAATAAATAAATAATAGACAAATAAACATGTAAATTTAAAAATAGCACTTTCCATTTTTTAAAAAATCTTCTCCTCTATTTTTTTTTGACATTGAGGTTGCTGTCAGTTCTTTGTGGTCATGTATACAATGAGATAAACATTGTCTCTAATTGCATTTTTGTGAAGGTTTATTATTGTTTCTTTAGTAAAAATTTCTAGGATGGTATATATTCATATTTAAAATGTTTCCAGATTACTCTCCAGGAAAATTCTTATTTACCCTCCCACCGGCCATGAATGAAAATGCCCATCTGTCCATATAACTCTACAGAAAAAAGTTTGTGTCACCAAATGCAAACCCAGCTTCTTTGTTCCTTGTTTCGGCTTCAGTGGCTGAGTCAGTGATCTCTCTTGGTAAATGTCACATTGAACTTGAAAATATATGGGTTATTTTCAAATATCTTTTGATATTTTGGCTTTTCTGGTGGCTCATCTGGTAAAGAATCCACCTCCCATGAGGGAGGCCTGGGTTCGATCCCTGAGTTGGGAAGGTCCCCTGGAGAAGGAAACAGCTGCCCACTCCCATATTCTGGCCTGGAGAATTTCATGGACTGTATAGTCCCTGGGATTGCAGAGTTGGACATGACTGAGCAACTTTCTTTTTTTTTTTTTTTTTAATATTGATCTCTAACATAATTCTACAATGATTAAAGAATGGACTGTATGATTTCAATATCTTTGGACCATGGAAATTTTCACCTTGTTTTATGTCCATAGATATGCTCCAGTGTCTTCTAGTTTATAATCTAGGAGCAGTAAAGTATCTGCAATGATAAAGAGTAAAGATCTGTGTAAAGAGCCTGCAATGCAGGAGACTCAGGAGAAGTAGGGACTCAGAGGACCCTACTGTCCTCTGAAATTATATAAATCTTAATTGTATTGAATTGGTTCATAGTTCAGGTCTACTATATCCTTCTACTATATATTCATTCTGTTAATGAGTGAATATTAATTCTGTTTCTCTGTTCATTCATTCTATTAATTTTTAAGTTTGATATTAAAACTCCAACTAAAAATCTTAATTTACTTAAAAAATAATTGTACCATATAGTAGAACTATATGGAAGTTTGTTCTGTATTTTCCAAGTCTCCTATAAATGTGTTATCATATTTTCTTAATTTAAAAAAAATAAAGAAGAAAAACATCATTTGTTCCTCCTTTGGGAGATAGTTTATTTTTATTGCTTGACTCTTCAAGATTGGTTTTTCCTTTTATGTTTGAAAAACCGTCACAGTTTTCCACCCTTGTGAGTATGTTGCACATTTCAGTGAGCTGCTTCTCCCTGCTCCATGTCTGGTCTCATATGAACACATCAATATACATATTCTCACCCTCTAAGACTGAGCAAGTTGTCCAAGCCACGTTTGCATCAATTTGGGGATTTTACTACTATGAGAGAAAAGAAGTTCTCTCTCTCTCTCTGTTATTTTCCAGGATTATGAAAACAACAGAGAAAATTATAGCAGAGAAATGGAGGGAGAAAGGGGAAATAGTGGAGAGAGGAAGAGAGAGACAGGAGGAGCAAGACAGACTATTGTGCCTGAAGCAAAAGCTTCTGCTGGGCTTTTTATCAACATGAGCCAATCACTTCCATTAGTGAATCTACCTTTCTTCTTATTCCTTTTTAAAGGTGCTGATCCAGCAGTTTCTTTTATATTTTATAGCCACTATTCAATCACCTAGAATTGGACTCTTAATCTTTAAAGTTAAAATAATTATTTTTCAGTCATCAGAAATAATTTGGAACCAAATAAAGACATTTTGGGCTTCCCTGGTGTCTCAGTGGTAAAGTATCTGTCTGCAATGCAGGAGACTCAGGAGAAGTGGGTTCAATCCCTGGGTCAGGGAGATCCCTTGGAGGAGGTCATAGCAACCCACTACAGTATTCTTGCTGGGAAAACCCATGGACAGAAGAGCCTAGCAGGCTACAGCCCTTGGCACTGCAAAGAGGTGGACACGATTGAGCATGCACACACCAAATGAAACACATTTTTCATTTCTTTAGTGTTGACTATTACAGAATGTTTGCTATTACAAAGAGGTTCACACAAGGTAGGTTTTTTATCTCCTCGATGAAGTAGAGAATAGAAATAAGAGAAGACTTTGTTCTCATTCCTTCCTCACCTTTTGCTTTGGCTATTGTATTCGCAATCCAATGGTGACAAGTGATTTCGGTTCCCTGGTCACATCATTAATCACATTAAAGGTGTCAGACCCCAAAATGAAGGTGGGGAAATCACTTGCCTTGTCATCTAATGTCTTTCCATTAGGGACTCAGTCAAAGAGTTTTAAAGACATTGACAATAGATAGGCTGTTGATATTAAATCTGCTGAAAGCAATAAAAAAGTGGCCAGATTACAAACAAGCTAGCAGTAACCTGGTGGGACCTCAAATAAAAAGATATTAGAATTATTTAAAATTCAACTTACCTTTTGCTTTTGATGGAATTACTTTAGTGGAGGCATAGTGAGGGTGGGAGGGGGCTTCCTTGGTAGTTCAGTGGTTAAGAATCTGCCTGCTAATGCAGGAGACTCAGCACGATCCTCTGGAGGAGGAAATGGTAACCCACTCCAGTATTCTTGCCTGGACAATCCCATGGAAAATAGAGCCTGCTGGGCTACAGACCACGGGGTCACAGAGAGTCAAACACGACTGAGAGACAGCATGCATGCACATCTTGCATCAGATTTATCATATCAAATTATACATATACAGATTTATGTATCTATAATCTATGGGCTTCCCAGGTGGTGCCCTGGTAAAGAATCCACCTGCCAATCAGGAGACACAGGAGATGCATTTTCCATCCTTCAGCTGGCAAGATCAACTGGAGAAGGAAATAGCAACTCAGTCTAGTATTTTTGCCTGGGAAATCCCATGGACAGAGGACCCTGGTGGGCTACAGTCCATGGGGTTGAAAAAGAGTCAGATAGATTTAACGACTAAACAACCACCAAGTGATAGTGGGCAGAGGTTGGGAAGGAGATGGATTGGGTTTTAATCATACATCATTGTTTAAATTATTTTCCAGGAAAGCACTTTTGGAGGTTGGAAGATGATATTGTTTTTGAAAAGATACTCATTAACTCTGGGACTGATATTTATTTGCACAACTCATTCCTAGACTTAATGAAACTCCCAAATTTATTATTGGAAACTAATATGGAAAAAAAGATCATGTCTCTTGCAGTAATTGCCAAGGGTTACATCTTGGAGTAAGAATTATACATTAATGTTGAAGAGAAGTTGAAAACCATGCTAAAAAATAGACCATATTCCCAGGGAGATTCCAACAACAAATTTAATGTTTGAGTTGATGTAGCATTTGGCTGATAAGGTATAGACTTGGTTTAATTTGATTTATTGTTGTTCAGTTTCCTCAGTTGTGTATGACTCTTTACGATCCCCTGGCCTGAGACCCCAACACGCCAGGCCTCTCTGTCCTTCATCATCTCCCAGAGCTTGCTCAAACACACGTCCATTGAGTCAGTGATGCCATCCAACTATCTCATCCTCTGTCATCCCCTTCTCCTCCTGCCTTCAATCTTAGCATCAGGGTCTTTTTAAATGAGTCAGCTCTTCCCATCAGGAGGTCAAAGTATTGGAGATTCAGTTTTAGCATCAGTCCTTCCGATGAATATTCAGGGTTGATTTCCTTAAGAATTGACTGGTTTGATATCCTTGTAGTCCAAAGGACTCGTCTTCTCCACCACCACAATTTGAAAACATCAACTCTTTGGCCCTCAGCCTTCTTTATGGTCCAACTCTCACATCCGTACATGACTACTGAAAAAACCACAAGTGAAAATTTCTCAGTCGTGTCCGACTCTTTGTGAACCCCTGGACTGTAACCCAATAGGCTCCTCTAGGTCCATGGGATTTTCCAGGTAAGAATACTGGAGTGCTTTGCCACTCCCTTCTTCCATGGATCTTCCTGACCCAGGGATTGAATCCAGGTCTCCAGCATTGCAGGCAGACTCTTAATTGTCTGAGCCACTGTAAAGAATGTCCATTTTGAAGGTAAGGATAAATTTCCCCCTTCCAGGACCTTCAATGGTAGCACTGCTTTGATAAAGCTCCCTTCCCAGGAGCCAAGGCCATACTGACTTACTGTGTACACAGTGATCTATCGTAACTTTGACTATATGGATGTCTTTGCTTTTTAATATGCTGTCTAGGTTTGTGATAGCTTTACTTCCAAGAAACAACTGTCGTTTAATTTCACGGCTACAGTTATTGTCTGCAGTAATTTTAAATAAAATCAAGAAAATAAAATCTGCCTTTGTTTCCATTTTTTATCCATCTATTTGCCATGAAGTGATGGGACTAGATGCCATATCTTAGTTTTTTGAATGTTAACTTTTAAGCCATTTTTTTCACTCTTATCACTCACCTTCATTAAGAGGTTCTTTAGTTCCTCTTCATTTTGTGCCATTAGAATGTATCATCTACATATCTGAGGTTATTGATATATTTCTCCCAGCAATCTTGATTCCAGCTTGAGCTTCATCCAGCCCCGCATTTCACATGATATACTCTGCATATAGGTTAAATAAACAGGGTGGCAATATACAACCTTGTCATACTCCTTTCCTAATTTTGAGCCAGTCACTTGTTCCACGTCTGATTCTAACTGTTGCTTCTTGACTTGTAATAGATTCCTAGGAGGCAGGTAAGGTGGTCTAGTCTTCCCATCTCTTTTAAGAATTGTATACACTTTATTGTGATCCACACAGTCGAAGGCTTTAAGCGTAGTCAGTGAAGCAGAAATAGATGTTTTTCTGGAACTCTCTTGCTTTCTCTATGATCCAGTGGATGTTGACAATTTGATCTCTGCTTCCTCCACCTTTTCTAAATCCAGCTTGTATCTGGAAGTTCTCAGTTCACATACTGCTGAAGCCTAGCTTTAAGGATTTTGAGTATAAGCTCACTAGCATGAGTATAATCTTACTAAAATGAGCACAATTGTGTGGTAGTTTGAACATTCTTTGGCATTGCTCTTCTTTGACATTGGAATGAAAAGTGACCTTTTCCAGTCCTGTGGACCCTGCTGAGTTTTCCAAATTTGGTAACATATTGAGTGAAGCAATTTAGCAACATTATCTTTTAGGATTTGAAATAGTTCAGCTGGAATTCCGTCACCTCCGCTAACTTTGTTTGTAGTAATGCTTCCTACAATAGGAGATACATCAACAACCTCAGATATGCGGATGATACCACTCTGATGGCAAAATGTGAAGAGGAACTAAAGAGCCTCTTAATGAGTGTGAAGGAGAAGAGTAAAAGAGCTGACTTAAAAGTAAAACAACAACAACAACTAAGATCATGGCATCTGACCCCATTATTTCATGGCACATAGAGGGGAAACAGAGAAGGCAATGGCACCCCACTCCAGTATTCTTGCCTGGACAATCCCATGGACGGAGGAGCCTGGTGGGCTGCAGTTCACGGGGTCACACAGAGTCGGACACAACTGAAGCGACTTAGCAGCAGTAGCAGCAGCAAAAGGGAAAAGGGCTTCCCTCATAGCTCAGTTGGTAAATCACCTGCCTGCAATGCAGGAGACCCGGGTTCAATTCCTGATTCAGGAAGATCCCTTGGAGAAGGAAATGGCAACCCACTCCAGTATTCTTGCCTGGAGAATCCCATGGACAAAGGAGCCTGACAGGCTATAGTCTACGGGATTGCAAGAGTCGGACACAACTTAGCAACTAAACCACCACCACAGCGGGGGAAAAGGTGGAAGTAGTGACAGATTTCCTCTTCTTGGGCTCTAAAATCACTGCGGATGGTGACTGCAGCCATGAGATCAGAAGACATTTGCTTCTTGGCGGGAAAGCTATGACAAACATAAACAGTGTGGTGAAGAGCAGAGACATTACTCTTCTGACAAAGGTCCATGTAGCCAAGGCTGTGTTCTTCCCAGTAGTAACATACGGTTGTGAGAGCTGGACTGTAAAGAAAGAAGAGTGCCGAAGAATTGATGCCTTTGAACTGTGGTGCTGGAGAAGACTCCTGAGAGTCCATTGGACTGCAAGGACATCAAACCAGTCAATATTAAGGGAAATCAACTCTGAATATTCCTTGGAAGGACTTATGCTGAAGCTGAAACTCCAGTATTTTGGTCATCTGATGTGAACAGCTGACTCATTGGAAAAATCCCTGATGCTGGGAAAGATTGAGGGCAGAAGGAGAAGAGGGCATCAAAAGAAGAGATGGCTGGATGGCATCACCGATGCGATGAACATGAACTTGGGAAAACTTTGGGAGATGGTGAGGGACAGAGAGGCCTGGTGTGCTGCAATCCATGGTGTCACAGGGTCGGACATGACTGGGTCGACTGAATAGCAACAACAATGCTTCCTGAAGCCCACTTGACTTTACACTCCAGGATGTCTGGCTCTTGGTGAGTGACCACACTATCGTGGTTATCTCACTCATTAAGATCTCTTTTGTATAGTTCTTCTATGTATCCTTGCCACCTGTTCTTGATCTCTTCTGCTTCTGTTAGGTCCTTATCACTTCCGTCCTTTATCGTGCCTATCCTTGCATGAAGTGTTCCTCTGGTATCTCCAATTTTCTTGAAGAGATCTCTAGTCTTTCCCATTCTATTGCTTTCCTCTACTTCTTTGCATTGTTCACTGAAGAAGGCCTTCCTATATCTCCTTGCTATTCTCTGGAACTCTGCATTCAGTTAAGTATGTCTTTTCCTTTCTCCTTTGCTTTTCACATCTCTTCTTTCCTCAGTTATTTGTAAAGCCTCCTGAGACAACCACTTTGCTTTCTTACGTTTCTTTTTCTTTGGGATGGTTTTGGTCACTGCCTCCTGTACAATGTTATGGACCTCTGTGCATAGTTCTTCAGGCACTCTGTCTACCACATCTAATCCTTTGAAACTATTCATCACCTCCATGTATAATCATAAAGGATTTGATTTAGGTTATACCTGAATGACCTAGTTTTCCCTACTTTCTTCAGTGTAAGCCTAAATTTTGCAATAAGGAGCTGATGATCTGAGCCATAGTCAGCTCCAGGTCTTGTTTTTGCTGACTCTATAGTGCTTCTCCATCTTTGGCTGCAAATAATATAATCAATATGATGTTGGTATTGACCATTGTGTGTATATATAGTATCCATATTGACAAGTTCTAATGTCTTGAACACTTCTTTAAAAGGATAGGTTTCCCCTGGCAAAACCAATCAATCAACATACTTTGTAATGCTTCTTTAGGTGCTTAGTATGGGGACATCAAGTCATTGCTTACGTGTTCTTTTGAAATGAGGATTTATGTGGTGTATAGTAAGGGTTTGAATGCTGAAAGGTAATGAGCTCTGTTTCTTTTGTTGCCTTTGAAGTAATGCAAAAACTAGTTGATGTGGCTGCACAGCTTCAATTGACCACCCAATAGAGAAAATTTAAATGTTGAAAGCACTGGATTGGTCAATAGTGCTTTTAAAATATGTTATTGGCTCTGCCTCTATCAAGGGAGTAACACTTGGCTTTAAGTGAAAAGTCCAGTGGCTTTTTGGCTAAGACTGTAGCATCCCTGGACGTCCCTGATGGCTCAGCAGGTAAAGAATTTGCCTGCAGTGCAGGAGACACAGGGGATGCAGATTTGACCCCTACGGGAAGATTCCTTGGAGAAAGAAATGGCAAAAGAAATGGCAACCCGCTCCAGTATTCTTGACTGGAGAATCCCCATGGACAGAGGAGCCTGGCAAGTTACAGCCCATGGGTCTCAAAGAGTCAGACATGACCGACACACATGGCACATAGCACCCCGGGGAAATCCTGACTCATCCCGTTAGCAGAGAGTTTCATGTCATTCAGTGTGGTCTGTTCCCCTGTTATCCACACTAGAAAGACGACCTACCCTGCATCTGGGAGCAATACAGGGTTTCTAAATCCTCTTCAACAGTATGCAGATAACAGGAAGGTAAGGATGGAGCTCTGTGCTAAAACACTTTTGCTTCCTGAGTGGGTGGAACTTAAAGGTAGTAGGTGCTGACAACAGGCAGTGTCTGTCCTAGAATATGCATTACTCACCATGAACCATGACCCAGTAATGCTGGCTTGTATAAGGAGGACCTCAGGGATTAATACACGGAAGATATGGTTTTTCCAGTAGTCATGTATGGATGTGAGAGTTGGATTAAAAGAAAGCTGAGCGCTGAAGAATTGATGCTTTTGAACTGTGGTGTTGGAGAAGACTCCTGAGAGTCCCTTGGACTGCAAGGAGACCCAACCAGTCAATCTTAAAGGAAAACAGTCCTGAATATTCATTGGAAGGACTGATGCTGAAGCTGAAGCTCCAATACTTTGGCCAGCTGATGTGAAGAACTGACTCCTTGGAAAAGACCCTGATGCTGGGAAATATGGAAGGCAGGATGAGAAGGGGACGATAGAGGATGAGATGGTTGTATGGCATCACCTACTCGATGGACTTGTGTTTGAGTAAGCTCCGGGAGTTGGTAATGGACAGGGAAGCCTGCCATGTTGCAGTCCATGGGGTCACAAAGAGTCGGACACGACTGAGCGACTGAACTGAACTGAATTCCTTTTAGAGGAAAACCTTATATATGGGAATCCTTGCTGTCTTTGCCCAAGATGTGATGCCAGACTTACTGGAAAGCCAGTTTTTCTGGTGGAAGTAGGTTGTTTCCCAGTAGCCTGAGCTAGTGGAGAAGCCAATGGCAACCCACTCCAGTACTCTTGCCTGGTGAATCCCATGGACAGAGGAGCCTGGTAGGCTGCAGTCCATGGGGTTGCTAGGAGTCAGACATGACTGAGCGACTTCACTTTCACTTTTCACTTTCATGCATTGCAGAAGGAAATGGCAACCCACTCCAGTATTCTTGCCTGGAGGATCCCAGGGATGGGGGAGCCTGGTGGGCTGCAGTCCATGGGGTCGCACAGGGTAGGGACACAACTGAAGGGACTTAGCAGCAGCAGCAGCCTGAGCTAGCAGCTTGGGCAAACCAAGTTATGCTTCAACATGCCTAGGCCCTTTAAGTGATATCTCTGTAATCGTATCTGTAGTTAGAGGCAGAGAGATAGAAAGGCAACAGCGCATGTCTCGTTGGTTCTCTAACTTGAACACACTCCTAGGTATGCAGCTAGTAATGTAAGGAATAATTCCTCTGTTGGAATATCTGAGATCTTGTTCCAGGGATAATGAGATGTAGTGTTGTGTCTAGGTGAGTAATGGAAATATGTGTTTTCTTAATTTTCTTTTGAAAATTTTTGAAATATTTCAAAAAATTTGAAAATATCTTTATTTCTTTTGCAATTTTCTTAAATGAGCACAGATTATGATTCAAATGAAACAAACGTTATACTTAAGATTATGTTCAGCATTTTCTAGCAACAAATTTCAGCTCTTGTTTCTTACTCAACTTCCTTTCCCAGAGGAATTTTGGCACCTTATCTACTCGCTTCAAAAGCATTCTTGGGATCCATCACAAGTAACAGCTGTTATAAGAACTTTCTACTCCCTTAAACACCTAATCCCCTGTGACACATTCTATTTATCCTTGTTTTGTGGAGACTACAACTTTAGCTGCCCCATGGGGCGAGATGTGCTGATTTTATTTCATTGCTTTGAATTGCTGCTTTCAAATTGCTGGAAAATGAATATATTGTATAACACTCAGTTTGTCATATTCCTCCCTTTTCAAGTTACTGTTCTAAATATCTTCCAGTGTTTAAGATAATTCTTTGTCTGTTTCATATAGTTCTTGTCCTTTATCTTGTACCTGCTAACCACTTTATATTGGTAATTTGTGCAGGTCTAAGCTAAGAGCTTCCTTGAAGAGCAAGTCAATTATGAGTTCTTTGAACTCCTTCTAATCAGAACTTGCTATTTGAAATTCTGCCCATGATTTTGCTTCTGCTAAAACATGGACAGTGTTGGCATAGTTATCTTTATTCTTTCCAGCTAATGAAAACGTGAGAGTAAAGAAATAATCTTTTGGTTTTTCATTTCTAAAAGTGCATTTATTTAGTGGGTCAAAATTATCAGGGTTTTGGAATATCAGATTTGGAAAGAAAGAAACTGAAAGTCACTCAGTCATGTCCAACTCTGCGACCCTATAGACTATACCTAGACCCTATGGACTATACTTAGAATCCCCCTAAGGAATTCTCCAGGCCAGAATACTGGAGTGGGTACCCTTTCCCTTCTCCAGGGGATCTTCCCAACCCAGGGATCAAACCCGTGTCTCCCGCATTGCAGGCAGATTCTTTACCAGCAGAGCCACAATGGAAGTCCGACAAGAGAGCTCAAAGACCATCTGGTTCAACCCACTCATTTGTCAGGTTGAGAAAAATGAGCCTCAGACCTCAAGCACACAGTAACCAAACTGCAACTAGAATCCAGTTCACAAGTCTCCAAGCTCAGTACAGCCCCATACCACCCTGCCACTGTGTGTTATCTATTTACTCTCAGTGGAAAATCTAATTTCATTTTCTAATTTTCAGAACAAAGAAACAAAAGGAATGCAATCTTGATTCATCAGAGGGACTTTGGTTGCAAATGACAGAAACTAACTGACCAGTTTAGTTGAAAGGTAATTTTGTGAAAGGTCATCAGAGGCTCACTTAATTCCTACACACAGGTTTTCTAAGTGGGGAGGACTTAGAGGAACTCTGAGGGAGCATGTTCATTGACAGAAATGCCTTCAGTGCTCCTCTCAGCATCACTAAAATAGATACTTTTCTTTCTGACTGTAGGCCCCTGAGATTCCTTTCCTTAGACTACTTTAGAAAACTTGGAACTTTCAAACCTTTCTCAGTCCCTTAGAGATATAAATCTTTTCCTGCCAGTTTTACAATCCAGGAGGCATTCCTTTGAATAGTTACCATCAAGAATGATAGAGGCCCTATCTCACAGTCTCTATGGGGCAGTAGGAGACTTACTTCAATAAATGTCAATTATTGACAGATGATCTTCCAATTTGTTTAGTGTCTCAGTAACGTCCAGAAGCCAGCTACTTTGTTTTGCTCTACTATCCTTGACCTGTTTGTTTTTCATCCTGAAACTTACTAATGGCTGCATAATGGCTGCCAAATGTTCATGTATCATATTTCTGTTCAAAAGTAGGAAACAGGAGAAAACTTATGGGGGCTGGAGAACAGCTTCTTCCCTTTTATCTGCTGTTCCAGCAGCCCCCAGCGTATTTCCCCTTATGCTTTATTCACGAGACATAGTTCACATGCTGCTAATTAGTGGCAAAGTCAGAAATCGCAGTAGAATACAAGAAGTCTTGTAAGATTAGTGATAAAGAGGGCTGTAGAGGTTTCAAAAAAGCCATGGAAGGCTTAAAAATATTACTGGATCCTTGTTGAAAGAGTAATTAAAATAGATTTTTGCAGCCTGTGTTAAATTTTAATGTATGTTTTGACTATTTAGAAACTTTACTTTTAAGAGTTTACATTGGGGGATAGCAAACTCTGGATGCAAAGATTTACATACTAGCATGTTTATCATAGCACTGTTTTTCTTTTAATTTTTTATTGGAATGTAGTTGCTTAACAAGGTTGTGTTAATTTCTGCTGTACAGAAAAATCAATCAAATATATGTATACATGTATCCCTTCATTTTGGATTTCCTTCCTATTTAGGTCACCACAGAGCATTGAGTAGAGTTCCCTCTATACAGTAGGTACTCATTAGTTAACCTATTTTATAGATGTGTGTGTGTGTGCACCAGAGAAGGCAATAGCACCCTACTCCAGTACTCTTGCCTAGAAAATCCCACGGACGGAGGAGCCTGGTGGGCTGCAGTCCATGGGGTCGCTAAGAGTCGGACACGACTGAGCGACTTCACTTTCACTTTTCACTTTCATGCATTGGAGAAGGAAATGGCAAACCACTCCAGTGTTCTTGCCTGGAGAATCCCAGGGATGGGGGAGCCTGGTGGGCTGCCCTCTATGGGGTCACATAGAGTCGGACATGACTGAAGCGACTTAACAGCAACAGCAGCAGTGTGTGTGCACATGTGAAGTGAAGTGAAAGTAGCTCAGTTGTTTCCAACTCTTTGCGACCCCATGGATTATATAGTCCATGGATTTCTCCAGGCCAGAATACTGGAGGTAGGTAGCTGTTCCTTTCTCCAGGGCATCTTCCCAACCCAGGGACTTAACCCAGGTCTCCCACATTGCAGACGGATTCATTATCAACTGAGCCACCAACGAAGCCTAAGAATACTGGAGTGTGTAGCGTATCCTTTCTCCAGCGGATCTTCCCGACCCAGGAATCAAACCGGGGTCTCCTGCGTTGCAGGCAGAATCTTTACTAGCTGACCTATCATGAAAGCCCTGTGCGCATGTGTGTGCTCATGGACTGTCACACCCCAGGAGAGCCATGGAATTTTCCAGGCAAGAATATTGGAGTGGGTTGCCATTCCTGACACAGGAATCAAACCTGCGTCTCTTGCATCTTCTGTATTGGAAGGCAGATAGATAGTAGTGTATGTATGTAAATCCCAATCTCCCAGTTCACTCTGCCCCTCTTCCCCACCTTGGTGTTCATATGTTTGTTCTCTATGTCTGTGCCTTTATTCCTGCCCTGGAAATAGGTTCATCTGTACCATTTTTTTTAGATTCCACATGTATGTGTTAATGTACAGTATTTTTTTTTTCCTCTAGGTCCATCCTCATCACTGTAAATGGCACAGCATTGTTTATAGTTATGTAGGTCTGAAAGCAAGTAGAGTGTACAATGGTAGGGACTTATGCAAATAAATCAAAAGTTCATCGTTTTGAAGAATATTTAATATTTTGAAGTATATTAAATGCCTCTGAGGACAAAAAACTGTTTTCCAAAAAGGTATGTGTCTGGGATTCTCCCTGTCCCTGGGATTCTCCAGGCAAGAACGCTGGAGTGGGTTGCCATTTTCTTCTCCAATGCATGAAAGTGAAAAGTGAAAGTGAAGTCGCTAAGTCGTGTCTGACTCTTAGCGATCCCGTGGACTGCAGCCTACCAGGCTCCAGTAGTGGATTTCCTTCCTATTTAGGTCACCACAGAGCATTGAGCAGAGTTCCCTCTATACAGTAGGTACTCATTAGTTAACTAATTGCCACTAATTAGCAGCATATTTAGGACTTAACTTCCTAAATAGGAAGTTAAGTCATTACTTTTTCCTCTATGTTGGATATATAGTTTTCAGTGTGCCTGAGTCCTACATTTCAGTTTGTGATATATATTCAATAGACTGAGTGAGTTGATCTCTTGATATTTCTTTTGGTTCTACGATTTAAATATTCTTGAATTAGAATTTAATTTTTCTCTCTAGAAAAGCATTTTCTATACTTTGCTCTGTAGAACAATGCTTCTACAAAAGGGTAATAGATGACAAGGACTTGAGGGTCAAATAAAATTGGAAATGCTGAGTACTTTATTCCACTTTGGAAGTTAATAATTATATTTGCATATTAATAAAGGCTCTGAGAAGATTGACAGTTATAAGGCCTATTTAACCTTGTATAACTCAATATTTTTTATATTTGTTCGATTATATAAAAGCCTTGTGTGTATACATATAAAAGCCTGTATTATGTAGGTATATATGTATGTGTATATGTCTTTTGGTATAACACATTATCACTTCTTGGAACAACTATTTTTATTAAAAGGATCTTTTAAGAACTGCTTATTAAGATTATAGTAGGACTTCTCTGGTGGCTCAGATGGTAAAAAATCTGCCTACAATGTGGGAGACCTGGGTTTGATCCTTGGTCTGGAAGATTCCCTGGAGAAGAGAGTGGCTACCCACTCCAGTATTCTTGCCTAGAGAATTCCATGGACAGAGGAGCCTGACGGGCTATAGTCTTTGAGGGTCACAGAGTCAGACACGACTGAGCAACTAACACACTATTAAGATTAGAAATGTTTAAGCCTTTCGTTTCTCATAATATCCAAAATAATTGCCTTTCTGGAAATAAAAGTCTTGCATTTTCATTTCACTGCTCTGAAATCAGCATGGCATACTCATTAATGCTGACCGAAGCAAACACTCATTTGAACTGGGAAAAAGGTTAAAAATAAAATCCAAGATCTTTGAAGAGTTGTGAAGTTGGAGACATCAATGGATTACTCTATGGTTAGCATATTTCAAATGAGAGGAATAAAAATAATCTTTTTGCAGAAAAGAACTGCCAGATTGTGGTTTTAATTTTTGCTTTTTCACTGATAGTGGGCTCTGAATTTAGTAGATTATCAGTGTTGATTTGCAAACTGGCCCCCATACAAAAAAGAGGCAGATAACTTGGTAGGTGGCAGCTTCAATGAACAAGGGAACTTACATACAAAGGTTGTACGTAAGCAACTGCAAAATAAGACCTCCACACCCACCTCCCAGAATCTTAAGCTTTTGTAGAGGCCCTAAAGGGATTCATTTGTGTATTCCATCCAGATGGTCTCAACAACACCTTGATCTCTCAAGGCTGTGTGGTTGGAAAGAGTTCCCACTTGGAAACAGTAGGTAAAATACATATTCCCAAAACAGAGGAGGGGGTGAGGAGCCTATAGTCCCCTAGGTCCAGTGCAAGGATCACCTGGCAGCCCCATCCTCTCGATGACTTCCTTCCATAGTCAGCCAGGCTGATGTTTGAAGCAGCACGCATGATTCTACAAGGAGGAGCATTTCATGTGCTCTTTCAGCAAGTATATATCTGCAATGTTCCAGATTCTGGGTATAACTTAGTGAATAATGTCACTAATTACACTCACAGAGCTCACAGTGTTGTAGGGAAAAATGAGAAATAAATAAACAAGGCAATCAACATCTAATTACCTGTTGCCACAAGTGCTATGAAGAAAGCAAAGACCAGGCTACTGGGTGGAGAATAAGGGTGTGGGGAGGGGATGTTTCTCTTCCAATGGAGTGCCTCTGGAAGGACTCTTTGAGACAATATCATTGATGTTGAGTCCAGAATATGAAAAGGAACAACACAGAATAAGCAGAGAGAAGAAAATTCCAAGTGAAGGGGATAACACATGCAAAAATCCCAAAGCTGGAAATCCTGGGTATATTTGACCAGCTCCTGAACTGGCCCTGTGGCTGGCTGACAGCAAGAACTTGGCAGTGAGTATGTGGTGAGCAATGATGGGGGTAGGTGAGAGAAGTAGAGAGCTCAGTCTGCTGGGCTTCACTTTGACTGTGAAAAGGGGTTTGGGTTTAATTTAAAGTTAATCTAGATGTTAGTGAAAATTTTAAGCAGGGAAATGGCATGATCAGGCTTATGTTTTTCTATTATTGCTGTGGCTACTACTGATTTGGGCTGGGGGGGTGCATTTATTTATTTATTTTTAATTGACAGATAATTGCTTTACAATATTGGTTTGATTTCTGCCATACATCAACAGGGGGTGCATTTAGAAGTAGGGAGATTAGGCAGGGAGCTAAGGCAGTTATGCAGAAGACTGATCAATAGACAGGTATGCTAGTGGTAGCAGAATGGGAGACTCATATAAGATTCCACTCCTATTTTAGACATGGTAGCAACAGAATTTGTTGATAAATTTTATGTGGGATGTAAAGGTATGATGACCCTTATGTTTCTGACTTAAGCAGCCAAGTAGCTTGAACATAGTTTAAGGTCTAGGGAAAACTAAAAGGTAGACAGCTTTGGAGGGAGAAAGTAGCAATTCATTGTCAAATTTTAGGATTTCTATGGAATAAACTAGTGGAAAAGTCAGTATGGAGTAGATATGAATCTGGAAGTCAGAGGAGAAGCTGGAGCTTATCATCTGGGGCACCTTACATTTGCTTAAATGTTTGAGAAACTATAAACAGAATCTAATCACAGTAGGAAATATTTCCTACTAAGTTTTGGTGTCCTGGAGGCATGTATATACCTTTCAGTTCAGTTCAGTTCCGTCGCTCAGTCATGTCCGACTGTTTGTGACCCCATGGACTGAAGCACGCCAGGCTTCCATGTCCATGTATATATCTAATTTTACTTATATGTCAGATTTTAAAAATTGTATTTTTTTCATTCTTGTCTAGCAGTAGTTTCAAAATCTAAAAGTAAGTGACTCTGATTTTTGACGTCTCATGGATAGAGTTCCAGAAGCAGGAGGAGAGCCAGTTATAGGGTGCTAACAGCTGGGCAGTTCACCACCCAGTCTTGGTTGAAGTGAAATCACCCTGAAGAAGGCTGATTTCACCTAATGAACACATTTACCCTCGGCTGTAACAATAGGTGGCGATGACTCAGTTGTAGTCAAATGTAAGCTTCCTATTTCACTTTTCTTGCTGATTTAGGAAAATGACCCTTGGTTAATCTACCAATAGAGGAGAGACTTGTTTTAATGGAGGAACTCATAAGAGGTAAAAATGAAAAAAATTGGCTTGATAAAGAGATCCCTGGTCTAAGACATACCATGATCCAAATGCCAGATCTGCTATTAACCCTTTATGATTTGGGGATGTTACTTACACTCACTTATATTTATTTTCCCCCTTTAGTGTATGCAGCTTAAATAAACATTCAAGGGAAAATCTAAACTGAAGTAAGTTTCAAAATAAGCAGAATTTCCTGAAGTTCCAATTTATTTGGCTTTGTTTCCAGTGCTGTAAATATCATTTAACTATTGTTTTTCTGGTTGGTGTATAGTTACAAGATCCCAGAGATAAAATGCTTTTTGGTATATTTATGGCATTGTTAGATATAAGATTAAAAATTGTTCATTTGATATGTATTTTCTGTTCCTGTTGGAAAAAAATTAGGATGAGGGTTTTTTTGCTTTGCTTTATTGACCTACAAGTAAGGAGTTGTTTTATTTCTGGGATTCTATTGACATCTCTGTGCCTTCTTTCCATTTAATTTTATTTGCCATTATCACCCACTAAGTAATTAACTCTGCATTTTAGAAAATTTAGAGGCTAAAGAGAGCTATTTGAGAACACTGTTGAATAGTTTTCTTATTTATAATAGTTCAAGCTGTGTTAAGCTTTATCACAGACTTTTAAAATGTGAGCCCCAGTTGAATGTTTGTGTCTGGATGGAAATTATGTCTGAAAGAAAAACAAAATTATCTCTAAGAGATTGAGAAATCAAGACCGTATAAAAAACAAAACATAGCAAAAAAAAAAAAAAAAAAACCCACCACCAAAAGCTACTTTCTAATGTATTTGTATCAAAATAACATGAATAGTGACGTAAACTTTCAAAGGAGAAATTGTTTTGCAGTTATACATTAGGTTTAGTACAGGAAAATCGAGTTCCTCATGGATCTCGCCTTACAGCTGAATTCTCTCCCAGGCAATCTCAAGCATGGCCAGGGCCTCACTTAACAAACACATGTGGCTATTCAGGCTTGCTTCTTTACACCAGACCCTTGTGTGAGCTACTGACTTCCTATTCCAAGTGTTTACTCAGTATCTCCACTTGGATGTTTCAAATGCATATCCAAAGTGAAATAATCTTCCCTATCTAAATTTGCTTGCTCTCTAATATTGATCTAAAATTTATACAAATGTAATACACACATGTACTATGTATATGTATACCTATACACACATATATATATATACCCACCTCGGTTCAAAAGTGGAAGGAGAAATATTTTCATGGATACTCCTCCCATAGTCATCATCAAGTCCTGCTAATTTAAATTATCTAGTTTTTTAATTCTTGTGTCTAGTTCAAGCTACCATTTTTGCTTCATTATCTCATATATTGCCTCAAGGGTGCTCTTATACCTACTCTGCCTTTTTCTAAACTAATCTCTGCAAGACAGGCATACATAGTAATCTTTTCAAAACACAAATTTTCTTGCCACACCTATACTCCTTTCTTAAAATCTTTCAATGACTTTTTATTGATATTAATTATTTATTGAATACATTCAACATATAAAATTATGTAAATTTAAGGCATATAAAATACTACTTTTGTACTATTTATATATTATTGCTATTATAATATATCTAATATTACATAATTACAGTAGAGTATTATTGTCTATGTTTATTACACTGTGCTTTAGGTCTCCATGGCTTATTTACTACTGATTGTAAGTTTGTAACCTTAAACGACATCAATCTTATTTTAAGGACTACAATTTTTTAAAAATAATTTTTATTGCAGTATAATTGCTTTACAATGTTGTGTTAATTTCTGCTGTACAACAACATAAATCAGACACGTCTACATATATCCCAAGCCTCTGAAGCTTCCCCCCTTCATCACGCCCATCTAGGAGGACTATAGTTTTTAACAGGACTCGTAAACCCAGAATGACCCAGCCCCTGCTTGTCTTTTTAGACTTACCTGTTGCTATTCTTCCCAGTTTATATCTGTGCTTAATCTATGAATATATTTCCCTTTTTAAATTCATTGAAAGTATTTCTTAGTACATTCCTATTTATCTTTCATTCCTTTTTTCAACCTCACTTTTTCTATGACACCCACCTTCAGCACCCAGATAAGACCAAATCATTTATATACATTTCTTCTTTCTGAACTTCCTGAAGCATGCTCCATATATTTGTATATTTTAGTTAATATCTTTTAATTATAGTAGTCTATAAGTTTTGGAATAGCAGAGATTTTAATGTTTAAATTTTGTATCTTTTACATCTAGAACAATGCCTAGCACATAGCAGACACCCAGATAAGTAGTGGCACTCTAGCAGCTTGTCCTGAACCTTTATTGGAATCTGTAGCAGATTCTGTCACTTGTATCCCCTCAATATCCCCCAGGACAACTGCACATAGCACCCTTATATGCCCATAGCCTTCTGTGCTTCTTTGTCCAAGGACTTTCTCTGGCTGCAGAAGTATGGCAGCCAAAGGGAAGGCCAGAAGTGCTGGAGGGTTAATGTTCCCACAGTGACTTTCAACCAGTGAGGAATGAGAATCTTTGAATGTGTTCCACAAAGTCCCTCAGAGGGTCTTTAGTAGAACTGATACCCTATTGTCTACAGAGGTAACTTGCTCATTTGTGAATCCGTTATTAACTTTCCCTCTCTTCCATCTCTTATTTTTCTATTGAAAGTGCTTCCTGGTATCACCATCTAAATAAACTACTTGCACCCGTATCACTGTTTATGGAGACACCCAAGCTAAGACAGGACCAATTCCCTGAAAAATTCCAGAGGCACTGTTTGTGTTGTATTCTGTTCTTCAGTGGGTGCCGTTTACATTGGAATATCTAAACATCTGTGAAAGAAACACTTATGGAATGCTGCTGCTGCTGCTGCTAAGTCACTTCAGTTGTGTCCGACTCTGTGCGACCCCATAGACTGCAGCCCACCAGGCTCCCCAGTCCCTGGGATTCTCCAGGCAAGAACACTGGAGTGGGTTGCCATTTCCTTCTCCAATGCATGAAAGTGAAAAGTGAAAGTGAAGTCGCTCAGTCGTGTCCGACTCTTACCAACCACTAGGCTCCTCCAGCCATGGGGTTTTCCAGGCAAGAGTACTGGAGTGGGATGCCATTGCCTGTCCGATTTAAGGACTTCTTCGATTTAGACTTTGATAATAACTAAGCCTTAGTTTTGGCTCAGACGGTAAAGCATCTGCCTACAATGCGGGAGACCCAGGTTCGATCTCTGGGTCGGGAAGATGCCCTGGAGAAGGTAATGGCAACCCACTCCAGTACTCTTGCCTGGAAAATCCGGTGGACGGAGGAGCCTGGTAGGCTGATGTCCCTGAGGTTACAAAGAGTCAGACTCGACTGAGTAGTGTCACATTTACTTTCAAGCCTTAGTTAAAAACTTTCATCTAGGGTTTATTGGATGCTTTCTATATTCTGGGAACAGAAGAGAGAGGAAGATGGAAGGAAGTTAAATGGTAGGACTTTGACTTCATTGACTTGTTTGTTGACTATGAAACAATTTGGAATGAGCACACAGTATGAGACTTTCTATATCCAAGTGCTGATTTTGCCTAAAATATGTTGATCTGTTACCAATCACAGCATTTGTGATACCAAACGTTTTGGGTTTCCCCTCCAACACCAACAAATTCTCCAGTTCTCTAGATACCAACCATCTTATAATTCACTTCAATTCTGACAGTAACTATCTTGTGTTAACACTGAGCCAGAAGTTAAAGGCTCAGTCCTATAAAGCCACCCGTTATTTCAGATGTCAGCTGCAAGTTCTGGGGTTTCCACACTTCTGGCCAACTGACTGTGAGTTGAGGGTTCCCGTGAACCACTCCTCAGGTTCACTAATTTGCTAGAATGGATCACAGAACTCAGGAAGACACTGTATTTATTATCACTGGTTTATTATAAAATATTAATGGGGTCAGTCATGTTTTGTTTCAAGGAAAATGATACTCAGAGACTGAGATTGTTTTTGCCAATAGTTTACTTAACAGTTTTACTGTGGGAGCTGTAATAATTTCAAAAGCCAAGAGCATGCATGATAATGTCTTAATAAGCCAGTAAAGAAGTAACATACTCCAAACCAACAATAGATTAACCACTATTGTTCTAGACAAGGAGAGATGAAAGAAAGTTCAGATTTAGTTGAGGTATATCTTTTCTATGAAGTGGTTCTTGGAAGAGTGGGCTTAACCAACCATGAGCTGACATCCAGTTGCCAGGGAAACAAAGTCCCCTGTTGCTAGAGCATGTTGCTAGGGAACAGTGGCCTAGGTTTAGGTAGGCGGGATGATCCTTTTCTTGCAGCCACTGCCATTGCCAATAAAAGGCTCACCTTTACTCCAGAAGGAGCTGATGCCCTAAGGTCTTCAGAGAGCTATTTTAGACCGTTAAAGGTTAGCCTTGCCTAAATGAATGATCTTGGACAGTACTCAATACTGTAAATACTCCTCACTATAGTTCTTCCCCTTGTTGTTCAGTCATTAAGTCATGTCTGACTCTTTGTGACTGTATGGACTGCAGGATGCCAGTCTTCCTTGTCCTTCATTATTTCCCAGAGTTTTCTCAAGCTCATGTCCACTGAGTCAATGATGGCATCCAACCATCTCATCCTCTATTGCTCCCTTCTCTTGCTCTTAATCTTTCCCAGCATCAAGGTCTTTTCCAATGAGTTGGCTCTTCACATTCAGGTGGCCAAAGTTTTACTTCAGTATCAGTCCTTCCAATGAATATTCAAGGTTGATTTCCTTTAGGATTGACTGATTTGATCTCCTTGCTTCCAAGGGACTCTCAAGAGTCTTCTCCAGCACCACAATTCAAAAGCATTGGTTCTTCAGTGCTCAGTGTTGTTTATGGTCCAACTCTCACATCCACACATGACTACTGGGAAAACCATAGCTTTGACTCTCCAGACCTTTGTCAGCCAAGTGATATCTTTGCTTTTTAGGATGCTGTCTAGGTTTGTCATAGCTTTTCTTGCATGGAACAAGAGTCTTCTCCCTATGTTCTTACTGATAAGGCCCCAGCAGGGCCCCTCAGCAGCTAGTGCTAATTGGAAACCACAGATGTTGACAATGGCATCCTGACACACAATTTTACTTTTATATCAAGACATAAACTTCAATCTTAAAAACAACTTTACTCTTAAAAGCAAATTCACTTTTGTCATAAACAAGTGGATCTGAAGTCATATCAAAGCAATATACAACATCCTCATGGAGAGGTGTACAGAGTAAGGCCTGGAAGGGTCTGGAATACAGGAGCTTCTTCCCTGTAGAACTGGGGTGCATCACTGTCCTGACACTGGATGCATTCCCCAACCAAGTATCTCTCTGAAAACCTGTAGTTTAAGGACTTTATGGAAGTCTCTTGACACGGACATGATTGATTAAATCATTGGCTATTGGTGATTAGCTCAAATCCCAGCCTTTTTGCCTTCCCCAGTGATGGCAGAGTGTGGAAAGTTCCAGCTTTCTAATGCTGGCTGGCCTCTGTGTTGACCAGCTCCATCCTGAAGTTATCTAGGAGCTCTCAGCACCAGTCATGCCACTAGCACACAGAAGACACATCACTCTGAAAGTCCTAAGGCTTTTAGGAGCTTTTGTGCCAGGAATCTGGGGCAAAGACCAAATATTTATTTCCTGTTGTTCCATAAAGATGGATGATTGAGACTTGCGAGACTCAGACAAGAGGTTCATAGAGTTTGTTTTTTTGAAGCATTGGTTGGTGGAATCTGTGAGTAAAGGTGAGGGAGGATTTTGATCAGGTATGATGTGGAGCTCTTTAATTTCATTTCATCTTAAACCATATAAATCAGAGTATATGGTTGTGGTTAATGGTGGTGGTGTTTTAGTCACAAGCTGTGTCCAACTCTTGTGACCCATGGACTATAGCCTGCCAGGCTCCTCTATTCATAGGATTTCTCAGGCAAGAATATTGGAGTGGGTTGCCATTTCCTTCTCCAATCTTCTCAACCCAGGGATCGAACCTGGGTCTCCTGCATTGAAGGCAATCTTCTGCATTGCAAGCAAATTCTTTACCAACTGAGCCACCAAGGAAGCTCTGGTGAAGTATATAATGCAGCTTAGAAAAAATTTGAGGTAACATTGGTTTATAACACTGTCTAAATTTCATGGTGTGTCCATGCACGTGAATTTTGTTCTTACCGATTTAGAGGTTGACGCTGCATCAGACTAACTTCAGTTCTTTATACGTTCTCATTCTATCAGTATTCTCTGTCTTCAGATTACTGGTCAGTAAGGAAGGACCAAAAGGAGAAGGAACTATGAGTTACTCCATCTTTCTCTTTTCTTCTATGTCATTATTTTCAGCATAAGTGGTTGCTTAATGCAGAAAAGTAAGAGTCAAAAAAAAAAATGAATACAACTGGGTTTTCTGGTCATTTGTGGTCATTTGAGTTTCTTAAAATGCCATTGCTTTTTTTTTTCCACTGAAGGCAAGTCTTATTCGAATGAAAGTGTGGTTTTCAGGGGCCTCATTGACTCAGTTTTAGATACAAGTTCTTAATGTTTGCTTTGACTCTCCATAACTCTAACAGGCTGAAATGCTGCCTTTATGGTCTCCTGATGTGATATACAAATGTTGTATGTGAATGGAGTTGCTAGGAATGTCACGAATTATATGCGTTTCATATGCACACATGTATCTTCTCTTGTCTCATTGGACTTTATTTACAAAACACAAATTCAAAGAGAAAATGATTAGCACTTTGAAGCGGAAGACTGGCAGAGTATTAAATCCAGTATGAGGCCCATTCAAGTACAGGGCCCTGTACATCTTCACATCTTACACACCCATGAAGCTAGCCCTGCAAGAGTGCATGAAACACTCTGTCTCAATCTTAGTCACTTGCTTACCACTGGAGTTGTGAGTCATAATCAAAACACACTGACTCAGAGTAGTAAAGGAAATGATTCTCTAAGAGAAGGGGAGAATGGACTCTGGGAAGATAAATACAGCAGATGTTTACCATAGGAACAGAAGACCAGGGGGGATTGTCTGTGCTATTTTCTGCATCCATAAAATACGAAAGGATATTCTAGCCAAAGGGTAAGTGGAAAGTTTTTTCTGCCAAGACCAAGGTTCGATCCCTGGGTCAGAAATATCCCCTGGAGAAGGCAATGGGCAACCCACTTCAATATTCCTGCCTGGAGAATCCCATGGACAGAGGAGCCTGGTGGGCTACAGACCATGGGATTGCGAAAAGTTGGACATGATTCAGCAACTAACATACACACCTTTTTATTCCTTGCTTTGCTTTATGTAAAATTTATCCCTATTAGGAACACAAAATCTGTTTATGTCTATTTTTAGAACCTATGCTATCTAGTACTTGTGAATAATGTTAAATAGGTAATCTCATGATTATCTCTAAATAGAAATTACTATGGTTGTAATATGAGAGTCCAAAGGAAATTGTCCTCAAAATGTTCCTGATGGTACTTGGTGGGGTGGAAAGTTGATTCCATGTGCATAAATTGTTCTATCACATGTTTCTGTGAATGTGTTACTGTTATCTGTTGAAGACCAGGATGAGAGAAAACATGTCTACTAATTTGTATTCCTGATAATAATACAAAGAATAATATATGAAACATAATTCTTGCTTAACAAATAGTTGCTGACTATTGAATGAGTAGCATTATTGAATGATTGCTATTCTTTAGTTTATATTCATAGGGCTTGTATTCTCCAGAGTTAAGAGGCTGTGATATGATATCTATTTGGATATGCTTCTTTTTGAATTGAATTGTGTTGTTCTGAGTTATTTGGCGAGGTCTCCACTGTCCAGGGCCTCAACTTGTAGCAATGCATTTGAGGATTTTTATTACTTTGGGAGAGGTAATGTTGGGAAGATCAAAGTATTCCTTGGCCTCCTTGCTGCATTCAGTGATAAAGGGAGTTAGAATAAAAACTGACCACACTGGCCTCATTGTATTTCTTCACCTCATTGTCTTTGCCTTGTTCTTCCTTCTCCCTAGAATTTTCTTTTGCCAAGTATGCAAATAGCTTATAACTCACCTCACTGAGATTGTTACTCAAATTTTTGTCATCTTGGTGAGCCTTTCCTTGACTATTCTACCTAAAATTGAAATTCAGTCCCCACCATGGCACCTTCACTGTTTATGATTCTCCAAAGCACTTAGCATCATCTGATACAGAATATATATTACTTATTAATGTGCTTATCTGTGGGACGCTGGAAAGTAAGCCCAGGAGAGCAAGGGCTTGTTCTATTTTACTTACTGCTGTATCCTGAGCATCTAGAATCGTTAACGGCACATATTACACCTAAGAAACATTTGTTAATGATATTGCCATTGAATTGGCAAAGTTCACGGCCCACTCTAAAGTGTATGACAGCCCATAAAGGGTCACAGACCACACTGAGAATAATTGCTTGATAAGACATCAGTTTATTATTATATGGATCTTTTCCCTTTTTCCTTTAGATAATGCAAAATCCTGTGTCATTGAAGGTAGTCTGATCAGCCACACTCATGCGAAAGTGCCAGCACATTTGTTGGTCTCTTCTGGTGCACATTCTTTCAGTTTATTTAGGGCTGAATATGTCAGCATCTGCTGAAAATAAAAGTAAATTAAAAGATTGAGTTATGACCGGATGGAATATTTCTTAATCACTTAAAGAATCATACTTTTCCTTTATAATTCAACTTCAATTTAACTTAGGAACTTGAATTTACTTTCTGATTTATTCTGGTTTTTTGTTTCAGCATATCTTCACATGGCCCAGGTAGGGTAAAGCTGGAATCAATTTAGCACTACAGATCTGGGCTTAGAATAATGACATTGCTTCAAAAGATAAGCCCAATGCAAGGGTCAGCTTAGGTACTTTAATGAACGTGAACAGCAACTTGCGTTTAGGGACAATTTCTACCGCGCACACTAGCAAGTTAAGAGAACATACTCTATATTAAAACTTTTGTAAGTGTTTTACTACCTGTGTGTAAATTGTATTTGTTGTCAGTTAATGCACGCAACAATCCTATGAGATTATTGTTATTGCATTTTACTAATTGAAAAACTGAGGCAGCATAAGAGTTGAATTGCTTACAGTCAAACAACTAGTCATTACTGAATCTTTGCATTCCAATTCTGTGTCTGCCTAAACTCATAGTCTCCATGCTCGTCCATCGATTGTTCATGCTGCGACTGCGCCTTAGGTAACTTTGCATTTTTCAAGCAACGGTGAAAAATTAGAATTCATTGATTGCGTTAATTAATTCTCTAGGGCAGGTAGGTTGAATTTAGTGATTTAGTGCTTTTATTACTTTTCAAAATTATTTAAGCATTTTTGTCTCTTACTTCTTTCATCTCTATCTTCCTGTCTCTTTCTGCTTTGTGTCTGTCTCTTGTTTGCTCTGATCATCTCTTCTCCTGCTCTGTTTTTTCCTTTTTTTAAACAACTAGGAGCTAATGGCTTTGTTATTTGGATTTTGATAATTGCCAAAAGCAGCATGCTTATGCTACTCTAGAGATATAGCTGGATATGAATTGCGATCCATTTCAGGTCTGTCTCTTTTCTCGGTCTCACATGGTACATTGGGTTGAGAATGAGAACGGCACTACGTGTGTGTGACATAAAATTTGATGGTAATTGGGACAGGAGCTAGGTTATGTTAAAACTGAAAAATAACCGCTGTTTGCATGTGTAAATGCTTTCTTTTTTAGGAAAGTTGTAATCACATACATTTAGATTCAGGAATATTTAAATGACTTTGGGCTGTAGCTCTTCAAGGACCTTTAAAACCCTTCACAGTACTTAGTTACAAGAGGCATAACTATTAAAACAGCTGGATAGGCGCTCACGCTGAGCATTTGGTTCTACT
>NW_017189688.1:0-37651 GCF_001704415.2 Capra hircus | reverse complement strand
TATGCACCCCTTTGCCAGTGCTCGAGGAGGGGGCTGCAGGGATGATGGCACCACGCAGCAGCCCGGGGTCTGCTCTGGGTTGTTGGGGCAGGGCAAGAGCCAGGATGCCAGGCTGGAGTCCTGGGGGAGATGCCCGCGGTGGGCATCAGTGTGCACCGGTGAGCACCAACGCTCGGGTGAGAAGGCCCCCTGGTGGGGTCGGGATGGGAGGGCCGGGGCCATGGCTCTGGGCTGGGGGTGGGACAAGATGGACAGGCGTGAAACCAGGTCACTGAGGCAGGCTGAGTCCCACCTGGCAGGGGGCCTTGGGCAAGCCCACTTCCACTGGCCTCAGTTTACTCTGTGGAGAGCATGTTGGAAATGGAGGACCCCCGGCGCTCTGGTCAGCCCATCGCCCACCCCTCTCACGGGGAGGAAGTTCAGTCCTGGAGCGCAGCCTGCTGAGACCCAGGCTCGTCCACTGGCCGACGTGGGCGTGGTGGGGCGGGGCGGGAGCCGAGCGGGTGGCTCTCGAGGAGACCTTGCTGAGGCTCAGGCTCTCAGGTTACCCCCTTCCTTACCCCCTGCTTGATCAGGGCAGGCCCAGAGCTAAGGCTGGGGGTACAGTTTGGAGTCCTGCCTTGCAGGGATCTGCTCTCCTGCAGGTGCCCATGGAGCCTGGAGGGAAGGGACAGCTCACGCCGACCGGCCCAGAAGGGCCCTGGCTGGGGGACTGGCTTCACCCCGTCAGGGCCTTGGGGACCTGCAGAGAGCGGCCAGGGGCTGGGGTCCAAACGTGAACTGAAAAGGGCTCCGCACAGGGCTCTGCTTGCAGAGGAGGGGGCCCAGGCTGATGGGTGAGGGTTGAGCACAGCCTCGCCCCACCGCAGGGGACAGCTGGTGCTCCCAACCCCCAGACCGGCCTCTGGCCCCGGCTGGGGTCTCCCAGGTGAACCACAGCCCGGGTGAACGATGACAGGCCCCTCCCAGGAGAGGGGTGACCCGGGGGGTCCACGTCACTGGACACGTGTGCCCCCAACGCCCCTCCAGCCTCCCACAGGCTGAAGCTCAGACTCCAGGGAGGCACCTGGAGGGGGCAGGATGCTGAAGGCTCCTCCATTTCAGCCAGGGCTGGGCTGAGAGGGGGCCCCTCCCGGCTGTTCCACGGCACCATCCCAAGCCGGGCTCCCCAGGCGCCACGCCAGAGCCACCTCTGCCCAGAACCCGGGACCAGCCCAGGGCCTGGCAGCTGTCCTCCCCCGGAGCCCAGGAGCACTTGTGAAGGGCAGGCACCTCTTGTGCTGGGCACTGCTGGACTGAGGCCACAGGCGGAGGGGGAGGCCCATGCCCTTCCCTCAGGACAGAGCCTTGCTCCCCAGCAGGACGCACCTGGAGACCTGGGCGCCCCCCACGCTCTCCTTAGCCCGACTTGGTCTTTCTATCCAGGAGTCAGGCCTGCTTGAGACCCACTCCAGCCCCTCCTGCAGAAGCGTCAGCCCACCTTCTCCCTGGGAGGAAGGAGCCAGCCCTGGTGGCGCGAACCCTCCCCACCCCTAGCCCGGGTGGCCCCCTCCCACTGGGCCAGCTGCCCAGGACGGAGGGCGGGGGCCAGATGCCCTGGACTTGCCCCACGGCGCCGGCCCCCCAGGGAACTGCACTGGCTGACCATCCACCCACCCCAGCCTCCAGGCGGGGATCGCTTGGCCACCTGAGTCCAGTTCCCGGAGGCCATGAGCCTCCACCGCGATGGGGACCCCACACTCACGTGGATCCACAGCTGCTGCAGTGGCAGCCAGGCGGACTGGGGCGCGGGACCACGTGGAGCCCGGGCAGGAGGCCAGGGTCCCTGCTGGGCAGCCCTGCCTGCAGAACCCAGTGCTGCCTCTCTGCCCAGACCCACCCGGCCCTGTCAGCCTGATGCTTAAATAGGCCCCAGGGCGAGGGCACCTCCCCGTCCCCGCCCACCCCCGCTGCACGCACACACACAGACACACTCTCTCCGTAAAAACTGAGATGGGGCGCGCGCTCACACACACACACATGCACACTCTCTCTCTCCGTAAACACTCAGAAATGGGCCACACGCACATCCACACACACACACGCATGTGCACACTCACACATGCACACACTGTCCGTAAACACTCAGAGATGGATCTCCCTGAGCTTGGAGCCTCGGGCGGTCACTGCAGCGGGGTGGGGGTGGGACTTGTCAGGAGCACCTTCCCGCAGACAGCAGCCCCTGCTTCCTGCCTGAGCCGGCCCAGCGCAGGGAAGAGACAGAGGGTGGGGCCCTTCCCTGTCCTGGGCCTCGGGGGGCCCTTCCCTGTCCTGGGCCTCGGGGGGGGGCCCTGCCCAGTCGCCTCCCCACGCAGCAGTCCCCTAGCCCTCGGCCCGGCCTCAGACTAAGACTCAGCCAGAGCAGCCTCCTGCTGCCCTGGCGGGGGGGGCATCCCTTTCTGCTCTTGGAGGACTCTGGGGTCAGTGTCCGCCTGGCCTGGGGTCGACCACCCAAGGCCTCTTGGGGAGGCAGCCATGAGCCCCGAAGGAGAGGCGAGGACAGGATGGGCACAGCAGAACGCCCTCCTGGGCCCCTCTGTCCGGCACCCTCCACTGAGGGCTCAGAGCTGCCGCGCAGACCGGCCCTCCAAGGCTGCCTATTTTTGGGTGCCTGCTGGACACGAGACTCAGCCTATCGGGGTCCGGGCCTCCAGCCCAAGAAGCCAAGCTCTGAACTTCGTGTCGTGGGATCTTTCTTCAGGGGCACTGCCTCAGCCTGCAGCCCCACCTTCTCCTCTACACAGCCCCACCGGGGGGTGTCGGGGGCTCACCCTGGCTCAGAATCCCAGCCCACCATTCCCCGCTGGAAGCCCTCAGGCCATCTCCTTCCCTCCCAGGGGCTTGGGTCCCCTCCAGGGCTGCGGTGAACAGGCACCCGTGACACCCTGCCCCTCAGTGGCCACCTGTCTGGCAGAAGGGGTCCCAGGACTGCAGGTGCGCAGAGCGGCTGGACCAGTGGACAGGCAGGTCGGCCGGGCTGTGACTGGGCGGCCTGTGCTCGCCTCCTCAGGTCCTGCCTTTGGGGCCCAAGGCTCTGGGGCCCCCACATGGGAGGGTGGGGTGTATGGCTTTGGCTCAGATGCCTCTTGGGGACGCCTTCCAAAACTGCCTTTGTGTAGGGAGGTAGGTGTGGCTGAAGGGTTCTCGAGAGTCAGACTTGTTTCTGCACTTCCTGCTGTGGGGGCAGGGGTGCTGCTAAGCAGCTGGGGTGCAGGCTCTGCCCCCGCTCTCAGCCCCCGTCTCACAGCCCGGCCAACCATCAGCTGGTATGTGCAGTCCTGCGTGAAGCCAGGCGGTGGGGCAATGAGCGTAGGCCAGGGCTTCCTGCTCCAGAGCCCACCGTGGCTCCCCGACCGGGTCCTGTCCTGCCCACCCCTCTGGGTGGGCTACTCCAAAATGCCCCCGACCTTCAGGGCTGACACGGCCCTGCTCCCAAACCCCTGCCCCAGGACAAATACTCGGGCCTCTCAGACCACACGCAGCCACACCTAGTCAGACCCCAAAGTCACTGCTGCACCAGGGACAACGTCCCTGCCCCAGGGGCCGAGGGCAGGGCCAGGGCCGGCCCCTTTCCCACAGACAGCGCCAGCAGCAAGCAGGCCCTCTCACCTGGGGCCTGACGGAGCCCCACGCAGGGGTCCCAGCACCTTCCTCGGCCCTGCGCCCTTCCCTCATCCCACTCCACGGACACAGACTGTGCCCGTCGGCCAGCCGCCCAGTGGGGCCGGGGTGAGGTAGGGTCAGCGGAGGCCGCCCCAGGCGCGTGGGAAGGTGGGTACAAAGCATCTAAGAATACCCAACACAGCACCCACGGCCTGCGGAGGCTGGGAGGTGCTGACTAAACCCCTGAAGGAACTATTTTTAGACTAATTCTCAGATTTGGACCTAGGGATTCTGCGTAGGGGGAGGGCTCCAGGCTGACCTCTGAACCCGCACGCTTCGGGGCATGTGCCCCTCTGTGCCTCCTGCACCTTGACCAGACCCCGAGGGCCTGGAGAGGCCAACTAGGCGCCCAGGCACAGCGGGACGCCTGCCCGGCAGCAAGGAGCCTGCCCCTCCCCCCGCACCCCCGTCTGTCCCCGTCCATCTGTCCACCCGGCCCCTGTCCATCCATCTCTGCATGCTATGTCCCCAGGACGGGGCTGCTGACTGGGCTCGAGGACCTGAGCGGCACCCCAAGCTGTCCTGAAGACCCCTCCTGGGCTGCCTGTGGTCCCTGTAATGAGGCTTCCGTCCGGCCAGTGGGTCAACACCGCACTGAGTGCCCTGGCCTTTCAGCAGGACCTGTGTCCACCAGGAGCCAGGGGTCAGCAAAGACCCATGACCTCCTCAGCCCCTGGAGAGACCCCGGCCCGGCCTCCAGGCGGGTGGGTCAGGGTGGGCAGTGGAGCCCTTCCAGGGGCTCCGTCAGCGCCCGGGGAGGGGTCACCTACCGTGCGAGGCAGCTGCACCCGGACGTCCGCGCTGTCCAGTGGGGAGTGGCCGCCCTCCCGCGGCCTCCTCTCAGCCGAGTCGGGCCCTTCCTGGTACTTCCTGCTCCTCACGGGGAGAGGGAGCAAGTCCCTGCCAGGCCCCCGCCAGTCCCCCGAGTGGTGGCTGTCTCCATTTTGCTCCTGGAGGGGGGAAGGCTGGGCATGGCCAGCGGTTCGAACCAGCGCTCCCCAGCGCGAGGCGCAGAGGGTCGCCGACCCCGGCGGAGGCACTCGGGTGCCCAAGGGAAGAGAACACGAGGGGCCCGGGTGGCCAGGGGGCAAGGAGAGGCAGGGCGGTGCTGCAGGAGTTCAGACTCCCCCCACCAACGCCCACCTTCCCGGGCTGAATGCTGGGTGACCGTGGGAGGCCCTGAGCCTTGTCCGTAATGGAGACCAGCGTCCAGTCCACTGTGGGAACCAGAGGCTCCGAGAGGGCAGGCCACGGCTCCAGGGCCACACAGCACCCTCCCCTGGGGGTCCAGAGTGCCAAGGCCCACTGTTCTACCTGTGAGCAGACGGGGTGGGGGCTGGCCAGGCCGCGGGGGTTCTGCCATGTTTAGGGACCGCGGCTTGACCCTGGGTGGGTCAAGCCTTGCTGGCGGGACCGACGGGGTGGTGAAGGGAGCCCACGGAAGCCATGGGGCCTCCAGGAGCCCCTCTGGGCAGGGGTGGGGCCTGTGCGGGGTCCTGAGCCACAGAGGGCACGTCGGCCTCCCCTGAACTGGATGCAGGCAGGAATCCCAGCGGGCGTTTATAAGCTCCACACACACACCCAGGCTGGTCACACCCTGTCCCTCAGCTGCCACAGGTCCCCACGCACCCGCTCCAGGGGTAGTCTCAGCAGGTCCCAGGTCTCCGCGCTCAGCCTCTGCGTCCTCTTGGGTCTGGCTCCTGCAAGAGAGCAGGCCCGATCAGCTGGCACCAGGCCCAGGCTTTGAGGTCAGCCGGCCCGGGGGCTAGGGACCAACAGCTCCCACCTCCTGACCCACGTGGGGGCCAGCGCAATGTCCACACGACTTCCGTGCCCCACCTGGACAAGTACCCAGGTGTCCAGAGGGCGCTGACCACACAGGGGCCAGGCAGAGTCTGGCTTGCTGGCCCCCAACCCCACACTCCAGCTTCCCACCGAGTTCTGGGCCTGGCTCTTCCCCACCAGCCTTTGTGTCCACTGTTCCCTCCCCCAGGACGCCCCTCCTGCGTCTGCACGGCCGCGGGCCTCAGCCTCTGCTCTGCGGTTCCCTCGTCCTGCACCCTCCCCATACCTTAGACAGCCCAGGTCCTCCCGGGGGCCAAGCAAGCTCGCCTCTGAGGGCCGGGCCGGATGAGCCCAGGAAGTACAGGGCGAGGGGCAAGCAAGACCTCGGGTGTTGGTGGACACTCTGGGGGTCTCATCTCTGGCCTTGGACCTGTTAACACCCTGTGGGGCTGGGCGCCCTCCTCCTCCTCCACAGTCAGACAGGCAGGCTGGCGTGTTGCCCAGCCCCAGTGCAGGGGAACCATCTCAGATGCCCACTGAGCCACAGTCACAGATGTGGTGGGCTGCCCTCCAAACCCCACAGCACCCGGCTCCCTGTGAAGCTGAGCTGCCCTGCGGACACCTGTGGCAAGGCGAGGGGAGCTGGACTCGGAGGCCGCGCCATCCAGCCCCTCGTTGCAGCCAGGCGTGCACGCCACGGCTCATGGCCACGGGGGGCAGAGCGGGAGCCCCCAGCCTGGCACCCCCGACCCCAAGCCTGGGCCTGTCTCCTGCACTTGCACCCTCCGTGGGAGACACGGTACCCAGAGGGGAGCCGACTCTGGCGGCCAGTCTTCCAGACCAGTCCAGACTGAACAAACGGAATGTCTGGAGCCTCAGGAGGAAGGGGCAGGCGTCCCAAAGCAGCTGGAGGCGGCGGCTGGACTGCTGTGCCCTCCTCCCCACTCTGGCCCCCAGGGGTGGAAGGAGCCACCCTGACCCCCGCACCCCCGCTTCCCCAAAGGCCAAGAAACATGCCGGCCGGGCTGGTGATGCCAGGGGTCCTTGGAGGGGCATCTGTGGCCACCGTCCCAGAGCTGGGGAGGGAGTGGCCGCCATGGCCCGACCAGCCGTGCCAAGGTGTCCGCAGGCCTAGGACCAGGCCAGCTGCCAGCCCCTAGCCCTGCTGCCCAGCCCCCTTGGTCAGGCCAGGCCTGCTGTTGCCCCCACGGAAAACAGCCGCTGGCCGGTGGGCCTCAGCCAGGCCCTGAGCCAGAGGGGCACAGCCTCGGCCCACGGCTGAAGGAGAGGAGCAGAAAGAGGGGAACCTCGCTGCCCACCACGCCCACACAAGGAGTAAACAGAGCCAGAGGGACCCCCGTCCCAAGGCGCCTACTCACCCCAGCCGGCGGGGCCTGCTCTCAGCTGCCCTCACCAGACTCCCTCGAGGCCCCAAGCGGCTTCCCCATCCTGGACACCGGGCCCCAGCCCCGCACAGCTGCTCCCGTCCCGCCCCAGCCCCCACCACCAACGGCCCCTCTGAGCCGCGCCCGGCTCCAGGGCAGGCCCCCTCATGGCCCTTGCGGATGGCGGGCAGAAGGCCCTCCGGCTGGGCTGGGCTAAATGCACCCTCTGTCTGCAAGGCACGTTCTGAACCCGGCACTTCCAACGGTCCTAGGGCTGAACCGGCCCTGACTGGGGGCATTCAGGCGCCGCTGGCTGGCTTTCTGCCCTGCCCACCTGGGGGTCAGGCCTGGAAAACTTCCTGAGGACTGCCCACCACCACCCAGTCTGAGCCCCTCACCCTCGTTTCTGTCCCTACCAGGCATCTTGACACTCCTTGTTCCAACTCGCAGGTCTTTTAGCTGCCCAGCCCAGGGCCCCTGGCTCCGTGCTTGCATCCACTCCCCGCTCCTGGCGGCTCCACCTTGAGTCCGCCCTGAACCGCCCTCCCAGCTCTGCCCTGTGGTCCCTCCTCCATGCCAGGGCCTGAGAGAAGCCCCAGAGTTCTGGGGACTCATATGAGGTCCACGAGACCCCCACCCCCTCCCCTGCCCCGGAGCCTTTGCACGGCTGTTCCCTCACCCAGGCTGCGGTTCCTCCCCGAGCTCCGGGCACCCTCCCTGCCCTCCTTCACGTCTTCACTCAAATGTCATGTACAGATTGAAAGTTTGGCTCCCCCAGATTTCATATGCTGAAGCCCCAGACTCCTAGGCGATGGTCCAGGCAGCGGGGCCTGGGAGGTAGTGAGGGTGACTGAGGCTCACAGCAGACAGAGAGGCCCCCGGGGGGGCACAGCCCCTCCACACTCTCAGCTCCACCCGTACCCCATCTGCGCTGCAGGACAAGGCCCCCCCACAGAACCCCACCGCGTGGACACCTCACTGCTGGACGCCCAACCCCCAGAACCTCTGAGGAGTAAGTGTCTGCTGGCAGGCCACCCTGTCTGTGGGCTTTCTCACAAGGCTCAAGCTGGCCGTGACCGCGGCCTCTGCGTGGCTCACCTACTGCTGTACTCACGGCTGCCTCCGCCCCGCCCCAGACCCCCGCCAGCCCCCAGAGCACCTGAAGCATGACTGACTTTCTGCATGGGTCGCTTTTTATCGCTGCTGCGGCCCGCAGACTCGGAAAGGACCCAGCACGTAGCAGGTACTTTGAAAATAGAACAAGTAGCCAGCGTTTACTGAGCGCCTACTGTGTGAGGCCATGTGCAGCTTCATGCGCTGTCCCCTCTGGGCCGTCCCCGGCAAAGAAGGTCCCAGCCACCCTCCAGGACCATGGACACGGGGGCTCAAGACAAGGCAACAGCCTGGAGAAGGCCGCAGAGCCCCGGGGGGCGAGCCAGAGCGGGATGGGCTGTTGGGTCGCAGGCGGGCCCGCATGGGGCGGGTGACAGGGCAGGCTCACCTGGAGAGCCCTGGAGGCCAGGCTGAGAGGAGCCAGAGAGGAGACAGACACGGGGACAGGCAGGCGCCCGTGGCCCACGGCTCTGGTCTGTCCATCGCGGGAGCCTGCGTGGGCTGCAGGCCACTTGCTGAACGCCGACAGACAGAGGGCTGGTCTTCAGCCCTCCCAGGGCGTGAGTCATGCCCTTGTCCCCGCCCACCACCTTCCCAGGATGACCAGCCAGCCCGCTTCTCAGACATGGACACGGTGGCTCAGCGAGGTAACCTGGTCAAGCCAGGGCCAGAGCCCGCAGCCTAAGCAGTCACTTAGGTGTGACACCGACGTACACCCCGCCTCCAGAAATGGCTGGGCGTGGTGTCCAGGGACTCCTGGGGCTCTGGGGCCAGGGCACCACGAGCAGGGCCCAGAGGGTGAGGGGACTGTGGCAGGCACAAGCTGGGGCGGTGGGGCGGATGGGCGTCCCGCAGAGGGGCCGGGTGGGCAGCCCCCCAGGGCTCGGGACTGATTCCCTCGTCCTGTGCACCAACCATGCAGCCGGGGGTGCAGGAAACTGTCCACCGCGCCCCGCCCCCGGGGCGCCCTGCTGAGATGGGCAGGGGTGGGCACACCAGGCACCTGGGGAGGACAGACCCTAACCCGGGGCATTGGCGGCAAGGCGGAGCCCCGCCCACCCAGACCGGCTCTGGGACCTCTTTGCTGGGGTGGGGGCAGAGAGGGCCGTGAGGGTCACACGGACTGAACCCAGCTGGCCCTGGGGCCTGCAGCTGCACACTGTGCCCTTGTCTTCATCGAGGCTGGGAGGCGAGGCCCTGAGGCCTGGGGCCCAGCCGGCCGGTGACCACCAGGCCCGGCACCACCACAGGCCTCACCGGTGTCACGAGGCAACGCCCACCACAAGGGCTGTGGCCGGTCCCCCCGACCCAGGCCAGGGTCTCCCTCTTCCTGTGAGGACACCCCTTCACCAGGGCTGGGTACACCCCTCCGACTACCAAGCTCTGGGTTTGCAGCTGTCCCCCCCCAACACTCCCCGTGCCCAAGACAGTTCCCAGAAGACGGTCTCCCAGCTTTCCGGAAACTGGGCCAGACCACCGCCGGCGCTCAGCGTGCCCCGGAATGAACCGGTGAATGAGTAAATGAGCACACGATGCCACTCCTGCACACAGCCCTGCTGCGGCCCCCGCCCCCCACCCCCAACCAGTCTCACCGGATCCGGGGTCTCCTCCGAGGCTGCCTAGACTCAGGGTGCTGGCCTGCCTCCAGCAGTGGCATCCCCGGGCCCCCTGATCTGCCTCCGCAGGCCTGGGCCCTGCTGCCGTCCTCCCAGGAGGACGGCCTCATCCAGCGTCTGCTGGCGGCCAGGAGCTGGCGGCCTGGGGGGGAGGAGACTTCCGGGGGCCCTGGCGGGGAAGGGTCTGGCCCCGGGCAGAGCAGAGGAGCAGGCTCGGGGAGGACAGAGGCCGCCTTGTTCCCGCCCCACCCTGCGGCCCCCTCTCCTCTGCCCGCCCGGAGAAGGAAAACACCAGGAGAGCGTACGGCCACTGGGCCGCGCCTCCAGGGAAGTCCTTCAAGATGCTGGGCCTGGCCCTGCCCCCACCCGCCGCTGGGGTTCCCAGAGGGCGGTCTTCCCAAGCGTGCCAGGGGGTCCTGGACAGAGCTGCCACCCTGGGGAGACCTCGCCTGCAGGGCAGACGTCAGCGTGCACAGGTTGGGATGGGGTGGGGAGCGAGGGGAGGGGGGCCACACTGCTCCCCACCCTCACCGGCCACAGCGCCCCCAGAACGAGGGCGGCAGAGGGTCCCAGAGCCTCTGCTGCCTCCCTTCCATCACAGAGGGCAACGCGTGTCCCTGGCTTCCAGACTGGCCACTGTCACGAACCCCCCAGTGTTACAGCCCCAAACCCCAGAGACCCAGTACCGCAGCCAGATGGGCCAGGGAGCTTCAGAGGCCAGGGCAGGCAGGCACCTCGGGAGCCCAGCCACGAGGGACCGGGGGCCGGACTCCCCGGAAACTTGAGAGCCACCCCTCCCCCTGCCTTTCCCCTCCTCTCTCCCCTTCCTGACCCCCCTGCCCTCTGCCCCCCAACACACACTTACTAATCTCTGCCTGGGGGAGTGTCACTGACCTACACGGGGCGAGCCTGCCAGTGAGATTACAGGCTCTGCGGCCATCAGCCGGCCTCAGGTGATTGGCATCCAGCCTCTGGCTGGTTGGGCCCCCCTCCCTCCTTCCAGCAGCCCCGTCCCCACTCTGTCCCTACAAGAAGCCCTCCCCCAGGCCCAGCCCCCTGCCTGGAGACATTCCTCAGTCTCAGGGAAGGGGGGCAGCCAGGGAGAAGCCCCCCTCCCCATCCTCATATCTGCCCTGGTGATAAACCTGAGGGGCTCACTCAGGGTGACCCCAGGCCCTCGCTGCCCCAGAGGCAGAAAGGACCGGCCCCGGGGCCCCCTGGCCCCGCAGAGACCCCGTCTGTCCGTCACCACTTTCCATCTCTGGATCCAACTTGCCCCTGGCACCCCGTCATTTGCCCACCCCCCACTGAGCTCCGGAACAGGCGGGTAATGGGCCTCAGAGGCTGACACCCCGGGGACAGGGGCTCAACACCTTCTGAGGGACCCCGTCGCTAACCTGGCAGCTCCGTTAAACGTTCTCCAGTCTGGGGGCAGACCCCACCAAGCCCCCCAGCGTGAGCCAGTGTCCACCGACTGCTGGCAGCCCACCTGCCAATCCCTGCCCTCCCAGGCCCCTGCACCCGAGCTGAGGTCAGAGCCTGGGGCGGGGGCCGTGGGACCTCCCGCTCCGGCCCGTAACTCACCTTGGGCCTCATAGCCGGCCAGGTCTGGCTTCTCCGCGGCTGCCGGGCTGGCCAGCCGGCCCAGAGCCAGCTGCAGCTGCGCCACGTTCATGCGGGCTGTGAGCTCCCCGCTGCGGTCCCCAACCTGCAGCCAGGGGGGCCGGGTCAGCAGGCCCCTACAGGACCGCCGCCACCCCGGGGCTCCAAGGGCACCGGGCCCCACCACGCCCAGAGGGGTGGTCTCCCAGGGTGCGTACAGCCCCCCACAGCCCAGTCCAGCTGTGCCACGTGGAGCCCTCCCGTGGGCAGGCGGCCTTTCTCAGCCTCACATCCCCCGGAGCCCTGGCGAGCACCCTCGTGGCAGGGAGGTCTTGTGCTTACCCGCGAGCAGGACACAGGAAGGGCGGGAGGGGGACCCGAGTGCAGCTCCAGGGCCCCCCATCCAGGCCCTCCCCTGACCCAAGCTCCCCTGCCCACCCCCCACCTCCTGGACACCTAAGGGCCTTGCCCGCCCCTGGACATGGGGCGGTGGTGGGTTTGGGCAGCACTGGGGAGGGAGGGGACCTGGCTCTGTACCTGGGGCTGCTTCCCAGGGGAAGGGTGGGGGCCAAGGACCGGGAGGGGTGAGGCGAGGCGGGGCCAGCCAGGAGCCAGGGCCCACCCATGCCCACCAACCCAGAGGCGACCCTGGCCACGGTGGGAGGGCCTGGGTGGACAGGCCCACTTCCCTAGGAAGGTGCCTGGTTGAGCAGTCCCAGGGGAAGACCCTCCCCGCGGAATGGCTGTGCCTTCGTGCCCAGGACTGCCCTTGGCAGGTTATTTCCACTCAGGCGTTGGGTGCAGGCATGCCGAGGCCCAGCCTGCTGCAGCTCTGGCAGGGACCGACGCAGCGGAGGATGGCTTTCCAAAGGCAACACTGACACTTGGAGGGGTGAGAATGAGCCCCTGCTGCCCCCTCCCGACCATCTGGCTGCAGGAAAGGAGGAGCCACTAGGCCCTTGAAGTCACGGAGTGGCGGGGCCCCTTCGCAGAGATGGTGACCACCAGGAAAAAGTTCAGGGCACACAGAGGCACATGGCCCAGATGTCTGCAGGCAACGCCAGGAAGGGCCGGGGGAGGGCTCCAACACTGGTGAAGGGCAGGCTTGGGGGCTGAGGGCAGGGCAGGCCCGGCTCACCTCCTGGGAGATCTCCAGGTGCTTCTTAGCAAAGGTCAGGGCCTGGGCTGGGCTCCCCATGGATACGTAGGCATTCCCCAGGCTCCAGCACGCCCGGCCCTCGCCCACTCTGCCAGGAAGGGAAACTGAGTCCATATCTGCCCGCCAGGCCTGCCAGCCTGCCCACTCAGTCCCACCGTCCCAAGCCCCCAGCCTCCAGGTGGTCAGGCCCCCCCACCATGGGAGGTGGTAAAGGATGGGGAGGGTGGGTGGTCCAGGTGTGGCCTCGACCACCCCCAGGTGGCCGGTGAGGCTCTCACCCTGGTGGTGGCAGCGACTTCACTTCCTTGGCTCATTAATTTTTAAATTGAGGTAAAAATAATATAACCTCAACCTCCATAAAGTGCACAATTCAGCGACCCTATGTACATTTACAATCTATAGCCCTCGCCTCGGACTACCTCCAAGACATCGTCACCCAAAAGAAAAACCATGGCCTCTTGTGAAGCCTCCCAGCAGGGCGGCTTTTTGGGAGACCCCTCCTCTCCTCTAGCCACGAGGGGCTCTGGCCTGTGGACTCCGAGCTTTCTTGCTGTGGCCGCTACCCCCACCCCAGACCTGCACGAGCAGCTGTGAGCTTAGGGGTCTTGTCAGTCGGTCTGTCTCTTTGCACACAGATGTGGAAAGAGGGAGGCGGGAGGGGAGCGGGTGTTGTTCAAGGGGGCAACGGGCCAGGGACTGGGGCCCAGCCGGCTCAGCGCCCAGGGGTCTCCCCAGTCCCTCCCGGCGAGTGGCGTGGCTGACCTATGGAAGAAGGCTGAGCCCCAGGGGGGTGGGTCCCGTGGTGGTCAGAGGCAGAGCGGGGCTCAGACCCAGACCAGTGGGCCAACAGGCTGCTGTGGTTGGCCTGGGGCCCGAGGGGGCGGTCGGAGCCCCCGAGGGCCTGCACCGCGCGCGTCCCCGCCGCACACCTGTCAGCCAGCTCCTGGGCGATGAGCAGGTGCCGGAGGTGGTACTCCGCTGCGCGCTCGTAGTCCTGCAGCAGCGTGTATGTGTTGCCCAGGCTGTAGCAGGCCTGCGCCTCCACCGCCTGGTCCTTGAGCTGCCGGGACAGCTGCAGCGTCTTCCTGGGGAGGGGGGGCGGCGTGGGGCAGCAGGGGGTCACCCAGGAAGGGAGGAGGGTTCCAGGAGTCCCCTCCGCCGGGGGCCAGCGCATTGCTTGCGTTCCCCAAGCCCCTTCCAAGGGGTAGACACGGATGGGGGGGTCGCGGATCCAGCCCCAGGATCCCATGGGGGCCTCTCTGGGCTCTACCAGTTGCCCCCCTGGGGCAACACAGAGCACTGCCCCCCTCAACCCATGGCCCCAGGGAGGTTAGGCGGGCAGGCCTTGTGGCGGGGGCTGGGTGGGGGGGGGTGCCTCCCTGGCCTGGTGTCCAGGCGCCCTTGCCCACGCCCTCCTAGGGCCCACCAGCTGGGCAGGCAGGCCTTGACGGGGGCCAGGTGGGTAGGACCCGGGGGGGGGGGCTGAGTGGGCAGGCCTTGGGAGGAACAGATGGGCAGGCCTTGTGGTGGGGGGTGGGGAGTGGGACACCTCCCTGGCCTGCTGTCCAGGCGCCCTTGCCCAGCCCACCCTCTCCCTGGCCGGGCGGTGGGGGGTTGCCTACTTGTAGTACTCGGCGGCCACGTCAAAGCGCCCCAGGAAAATGTGGGCGTTGCCCAGGTTGCTGTAGGCTCTCCTCTCTGCTGCTTTGTCTCCAAATTCCTTAGCGATGGCCAGGCGCTGAGGACACAGACGCAAAGCCTGAGGTGGTCACGGGGAAACCCAGGACCTGCTACCGGTGGCAGGCGCTGCCCCCCTACCCAGCATAGCCAGCCCAACATTCGCGTGCCCAGGGTGCAACCCAGGAGCCCCGGCACCCAGCCCAGACGGAGCAAGGGGGCTGGGGGCAGCCCCGCCGTCCCGCTCACCTCCTTGTGGAAGGTCGTGGCCTCCGTGAAGCTCCCCAGCAGGTAGTGGGTGTTGCCCAGGTTGCCGTAGGCCCTGCCCTGGGCTGCCCGGTCACCCAGCTCCTTCACCAGGGACAGGTTCCTCCTGGAGGCCGAGTGCATGTGAGCCATATCCCCGCCAGCAACGCCCTGCCACCCGTCCAGGCCAGAGGATGCTGAGCCCATGGCCCCCGGGGGTCATGCCCCCTAATGGGGGCGTCTCAGTGCTGAGCTCGAGGACTCTGGTTTTCGGGGGCCGAGGAGGCCAGGGGTGGGTGCTGTGGGGAGGGAAGCCACCCGGGGCCCCGCCAGCTCTGCTTACTCGTAGAACTCGGAAGCCCGGCGCAGCGTCTCGCGGACAGCAGGTGGCAGGTGCCCTGGGTCCTGCGCGGCGCTCCAGGACAGCTGCTTGCCCTTGGCGTGGTACACGTTGCCAATGTTGTACAGAGCCCTCGCCTCCCCGACCTGGGGGTGACACCGAGACCGGGGCTGCCTCCAAAGCAGCAGTCCCAAGGAGCCAGGCGCCCAGACCCTGCGCACAGAGCTGGTATTCCCACGGCCTGGTTTGTGGTCCTCCCTGCCCCTGGGGCTACGAGCGCAAGGGCATCACCTTGTCCAAACACTAAGGTAGGGGTCATGAGGAGGGGTCTGTCCCTCTCGGGTCACCCCTCTAACACCCCGGATAAGGACTCCAGCTCTGCCACCTCCAAGGGGGACTGGGCCAAGTCGGTGACCTCTCCGCAGTGGAGCCCTCCCACGGCAGTGACGTCATCCGTACAGAGGCAGGGACACTGACCCTGCAAGGTCACCGGGAGGACACTGAGCAGCCATCAGGGGCCCAGCAGAGCCTCTCTGCCTAGGCTTCCTCCCAGAGCCACCTCCACCCCCACCGCCCCCTGGCCTAGGAGTGATGGGGACTATCGCTGGACTCAGCGGGGAGGTCGGTGAGAGGGGAGCAGACAGGGAAAACGGGGGCCCAGGACTCAGCCCCACGGCCTCCACGTGAGCCAGAAGCGCCCTTGTTTCTGAACAGGGACCATCCCCCGTCTTCCTCCCAGCCAGGGCGCCTGGGGCCCTGGGTGGTGTCCTCTGGGGCCCAGTCCCAGCTGGGGCGTCCGGCCAGCACCGCCTGTCCACCTTGTCCCCCTGTTCCTGGGCGATGTCCAGGTGCCGCTGGCAGCAGACGACGGCCTCATCAAAGCGGCCCAGCACCTTGAGCGTGTTGCCCAGGTTCCCACTGGCCTTGGCCTCCCCCATGCGGTCACCGATGGTCCTGGAGGGCAGAAAGGAGTGAGGGGCCGAACCCAGGACTGAGCCCAGCATAGACTCGGGTGAGGGCCTCTGAGGACTGGGGGCGCCCTACAGTCCCTGGGATGGTGCTGGGCGGGGGTCCCGAGGCGGGTGGGCCCAGCCCAGGATCGCCCGTCAGCCAGGTCAGGTCTCGGGGAGGTCCTGGTGAAGCTCAGTTTCAAGGCCGGGAACGCCGGCAGCCTCGCGATGGGAATTCACCCCGTGGCAGCTCTGCAAGCGCACACGGGCACCCCCCGCTGGCTGGTCCCGAGAGCACGGCTCAGGGCTGGAGGGGGAGGCCTGCGGCCAAGGTGCTCAGAACCGAGAAGCCCGGCCCTGCCTGGGAGGTCTGGGGGCTGGGGTTGGGAGTGGACAGGGAGGGGCAGCAGGCGGGGGGAAGCTCTGGAGGCCAGAGGAGACCGGAGACCTTGGGAAAGAGGGGCGTGTGGGAGGGCGGGGGTGGGGCAGGGGACTGAATGGGCGGGGGTCCGCGGTGGAGCGGGGCGGGGTGTGGCCGGGGGCTGAATGGGTGGGGGTTCGCTGGGGCGCGGGGCGGGGGCGGGGCCTGAGTGGGCGGGGCAGGCCGCTCGGCGCGGGCCGGGGGCGGGGCAGGGGCTGAATGGGCGGGGTCCGCGGTGGCGCGGGGCGGGCCCCGGGGCAGGCCGCTCGGCGCGGGGCGGGCGGGGTTGGGCCGCTCACCGGGCCAGCAGCAGATCGTGCTTGTGGTACTCCAGCGCCCGCGCGTACTCCTTCAGGTAGAAGTAGGCGTTGCCCAGCTGGCTGTAGATGGCACTCAGCGTCTTCAGGTCCTCGGTGCCCACCTGCACGGCGGCCTCAAAGAAGGCCACGCCCGCCTTGAAGTCGCCCGCCTTGCACAGCCGCTCACCCTCCAGGGCCAGCTCTAGGCACGAGGCCTCCATCCTGGGCAGAGAGGACGGGTCAGGGGTCTCAGCGGGCCCGGTAACGCCATCAGGCCTGGGGCCCTGGCTCCTCCTCGCCACCGCGGGGCCGCCCCGGACGGCTGGGGCCCGGCTCCCTTTGGATGAACGAACAGAGGCAGCTCTGGGTCTGGCAGCGAGCCCACCCCCCCAGGCCAGCACGCTGTGTGGCTCACTGGGCCAGAGCCTCACTGTCCGTCCCCACCCGCCCCCGCCGCCAAGCCCAGGACCCCAACTGCCGGGCGACGGCATACGCACAGCTGCAGCCACCCCTGCAGCTGGAGGACGCAGCCTCCGGCCCGGCTCCTGGCTGCTAGGCAGAGGGGCTGCCCCTGGGCCGGGCGCCGCCCGCCACCCTCCAGAGGGGCCACAGCGGCCTGGGGCAGGCCCTGATGCCCGCTGAGGACAGGAGGCTCACAGGGTCACGAGACAGTCGGGGCCACATCGGTGAAAGCCGATACCAGCCCCTTCCCTGTCCTGTGTCCTAGAGTGGTGGGGCCCAACCTCCAAGCTCTTGAACCTCCTAACCTCTGGGGGCAAGGCTGCATCTGAGCTGATGTCCTGCCCTGGGGCCAGAGCAGGACAGGGGGGTGGCAGGCACAGAAGGAGTCTTGGCGGGGGCCTAAATAGAGGGCAGGGGCTCCTGCCGCCCTACCCCACTGAGACAGCCCGCAAAAGTGAGCCCCGGAAAGGTGGGAGGCGGCTCAAGACCCCGTCCCCATCCCCTTACTCCCACTGCCTTCACGTGTCACCAGAGCTCGTGGAAGAGTAACTTAAAGTGTGCTCGCCAAATGGCCCACTGCACCCCCGAACTCATTCCCACCTTGTTAGGACTGAGCAACGACCAGGAGTTACCGGGGAGTCAACGTATTTCCCTAAGAAACAGGCAACGTTTTCTAGGCCAGTGCTTCTCAACTGCCCTATCCAAAGGCCCCTCTGAGACAGATCACAGTGCCCATTCGTGCTGCCCCTGAGTCGTTGAGAAAACCAGGTGACACCTCGAGAACAGGCTGGGACGCAGCTGCGAACCCCCAGAGAAGCCAAGCCCTGTGCCCTGCACCCCACAGGCTCAAGGCATTCCCCGGGACCCCCCCACGCCGGGGTCACTGATCCTCTCCTCCTGGAGGGTGCAGGGCCTGCGCCTGGGGACCCAGCCCTCTCCCAGCCTCCCCGAGACTCAACCAGAGCCCCGCAGCCTCTGAGGGCTGGAGGTCAGGGACCCGGACTTGAGACTCGGCCGTCAGACCCGTCAGCGTGTCCCGCTGACAACACACCCGCCTCGCCGAGCGCCCTGCCCTCCAGACACCACGTCACTGCCCACGGGCAGCGGTACCCCCACCGCCAGGGCCATGCATGGGGCTCCTTAATTAAGGCCTGCTTGTCCCTGCCCAGCTGCTTGCCACATGGCCAGCTGCCCTCTCCTTCCCGGGGATTCAGGGTCTAAAACGTGGGCGTCTCCGGAGCCCCACAGGCACTGACCCTGACCTGATCACAGGAGCCGCCCCCTCCCTGCCCAGACACACGGCAGCAGTAGCTCAGAGGTTTCTGGAGCGGGCAGGGCCCTGGACCTAGACGTCAAGGGCACAGGGGTGCGATGCCAGGGTGTGTGGCCGTCTCCGGGAGTGCCAATGGGGGGAGGCCTCCTCCTGCGGAGGCACCAGGCAGGGGGGTCCCAGGAGCCCCGCCCCCGCCCCTGCAGGTTGCCTGCCCACCCGCCTGCCCGCCACACCTCTTCCCCCGCAGGTCTCGCATCTTCTGCACATACAGCCACAGCTCCAGGCCCACGGGCAGCAGCAGCGGGCGCGGGCGCGGGGCGCCGTACACCACCTTGCACACGGCCTTTTCGGCCAAGCTCAGGGCCGCGGGTGGGCCCTCGGGGGCAGCAGCCGGCATGCCAGGGGGCTCTGACCTCCTCCCCAGCCAGCTGGTCCTGGCTGTGTGCCGGCCGCGGGGTCCCCTGCCCGACCCCACCCTCGCCCCCAGGTAGCGGGCTCCCACGGACCCCCCAGGTCTCTGGCAGGTTCTCCACAGCCTCCCAGGGCCTGTGGCGGATCAGAGGATCAAGGGCGGCTCAGAGCTGGGATCAGCACCGTCAGCAGGGCGGGCGGGCAGGAGCCCCAAGGGAGCCTGTTCACATGCTCCCCTCAGGGGCTGGCACACAGCCGGCAGGGGGAGCACAGCACCAGCACCCCGCCCCCAGACTCTTACTGCCCCCCAGCCCTGTGGCCGGTTTGGGGCCAGAACCCGGCCACACAGCACAAAGGAGCCTGGAGCACCTGGTTGGTTTGTGGGAGCAGCGAGGACCCAGTGCAAGTGGCCCCCCACCCCCACCCCCAGAGCTGGGATGGGCAGGGTCTTCACCTGGCCCTGCCCCGTCCTCCTGGACCCCTGCCATGTCCGCCCCTGCGCCCAGCCTGGCCTGCAGCAGGGTCAACGGGGGCACAGGGTCCAAGCCACCCTGTTAGTCCCCTGAGCCTCCGGGACGCTGCTGGGTGACCAGTGCCTGACCATCGAGTGAGCTCCAGGCCTCGAGTGTCACCTGGGGGCAGGGCCTGGAGGAACCCAGGGCTGGGGCCTTGAGATGAGCAGACACCCTCCAGTCACCCCAGCGCCTTTCCTGAAACCCGCCAGCCCCTGGGCCACCTTCACAGCCCGCTCCCAGCTCCTCCAGCGCTCTGGCTGATGAGGAGGCTAGAGTGACCCTCTCTGGGCAAAGGGCAGAGCCTCTGGAGGAGCAGTGGTGGTGGGGGGTGCTCAGTGCTGAAGCCCAGCCCCGGGGCTCGGTCTGGCAGAGCAGCAGGGAGAAGCCCAAGGCCCCTCGGGGCACCTCAGTGGCCCACCCCTGCTGGGCGCTCTGTCCGCCCACCGCCCCCACGGCCCCGTGGGCAGCCCCTCCTGCCAGGTCGCTCGCCTGTCTCAATCACGGGCCTCGGCCAGGGAGGAGGCCCAGCGAGGCTGCAGCAGGAACCCGGGACAGGGAGGGAGAGGCTGGGCTCATGGGTAGTGAGAGCCAGGGTGGGCCCTGACCCCCAAGACCACCTGGGTCTGAGCAGAGACAGGATGGCGGGGGGGCGGCGGGAGGCCTGGGGCAAAGCCGCCCGGGATACTGATCCAGGCCAGCATCAGCTTACCAGGGTCGGCAGATGCTGCTGCTCTGGCCGGGGCAGGGGTGTCTGGGAGGGCACTGGGTGGGCAAATCAAGGGTATGAGGATGAGGACTGAGGCCAGCCGCACCCACATCCACCACCGGGCCCTGCTTCTCAGGGGGTCCAGGACAGGGCACCCTCCTCCAGTCCCTGAGGCCTCTGTCCACCCCCGGGACGGCTCAGCTGAGGGGCAGGACAGGGCCTGGCCCATCTCCTCCTTGCCCAGCTCCTGCCAATAAACTGAACCCCCAGACTCTGCACCCTCATGTCAACCCCAGGTCCTTCCTCCGCCTCCCGGGGCAGCAGCCCCCCAACACCAGCACTGCAGGCCATCCTCTCCCCTCCCCCGCGAGACGGCCCAGCCTGGCCAGGCCCACTTCCTCACTCAGTGAAGAAGGTTCTGGAAGTCTGATCTCCACACCACCTCCACAGGCCTGGAGGAATCTGTCGGAGCCGTGTCCACTGGGGACGCGCTAGAGCTGTGGCACCCCGAGGCCACCGCTTCAGTATTGGCCTGTCGAGCCAGCCTGCCTGTCCCTGTCCACTGCCCAGGACACCACGCTGCAGGACGGCAGGGCCCCCAGCAGGCCTGTCCACCCAGAGGCCGCTGGGGCACGAGACAGGGGCTCCCTGGGGCTCTGGGCCAGACCGGCCAGGGCTTTTAGGGCCCAGGACTGCGGTCTCAGTTCCCCCTTCACCAGCCCCACCCCTCAAACCCAGAGAGGGGCGTACACCTGGGATTTGCCACGTGGGCTAAACGGGTGCCTAACTGTTAACCGACAGTCCCCTACAGCCTAGGGCGAGACCGGGCCCACAGCCTCAGAGGCCTCAGGGACCACACTGCCTGCCCCAGCAGGGCCACGTCCACCTGTGAGATCCGCTCTCCAGCACCAGCACGGCCCGGAACACCTCTCCTTCAAAGTGGTTGACCAGGGTCAGCCTTCCCAGCAGCCAGACCACAGTGGCCAGGAGGCAGGGCACTGTCTGCCAAGCTCCCGCCACCTGCCCACTGGCTCACCAGTTAATGAAGTGCTTATTGACCGCCCAGCGGCCGACCTGACTGCTCTGGCCACCAAGTCACCCCTGGTACCCCTCCCACCCGTCCTCAGCGTCCGAGAGTAGCCGTCAGCCCTGGCCCCTACTGCCCTGCCCTCTGCCCACACAGGCCCCCACCTGCCTGTCTCCCCAGACGGCCCAGTGTCCCCTGGGCGCCATCGCAGAGGCTCACCGGTGGGGGGCTGGGTCCCCATCGAACCCTCTCTGCTAAAGGCAGTCAGTCCTGTCCAAGGCCATCACCCACACTCTGGGTGCCTGGGCAGCCGCCCCAGGGCCCCCACGCGACTCCTTCCTGCCGTCCCCAGAGTGTAGCCACACTGACTCCCCTTTAGTGTTGGGGATGCTCAGAACAGCAGGGACAGGCGGCCTGGTGGAGGCAGGAAGCACTGAAGGGGAGAGGCGTGTCTGCCACCAGCTTCAGAAAGCGCCTGAGGGTCACACGTCCAGGGAGCCCAGTGGCATGGCATCCCCATCCGGGAACCTGCTGGTGGGGGCACCTCTAACGAGCCCCTTACCCCAGTCTCCTCTCCCAGCCCCTGCCAGGAGCACTCAGCTGCTGGCCTCACAGAAGGCAGGAGTTCAGAAGAGGACGGCCCACGGCTCCCCCACTGTGGGGGCTTCTTGGCTACCCGCCCATTCCCCCGGGCCCTCTGCCCCACACCTCTGCCCCGGGGGAAACAGGCCCAGGGGCAGTGCACCAGGGTTCTCAGTGTTAATCGCTCCGGTGAGACCCCACCCACTTCTGCCTACCTGACCTGGTCCCCTCTCCAGGGCCCCCTCGGGACATGGTGGGCTCGTGGACACACTCACGCTCAGTCCCTTCTCAGTGCCAGTGCGAAGCCCAAATGCAGGACCCACTTTGTAAGAACCGGACTCATCTCCCCAGGCTGGAATGTTGGTGTGGGAAGGGGAGCCACCAGGTTGCAGGGGCCGGGGGGCGGGGACAAGGCAGAGGAGACCTGACCTGGCCCCAGGGAGCCCCCCACACGCTGGGGTTTCTGGGACAGCCACCCATGGAGTGCTCAGACCCAATGGCTCCTGTCTGTGGGGCATCCAGGTGCCGGGCTGAGGGCAGCCCTGGGCTCCCACACCACAGCGGGGCTCCCTGGACACTCAGGCTCCAAGGGGACAGCTTTATGGCGGCCTCTGGAAGCTAGTTCCGAGCAGAAAGGACCCTGCGCATACCCAGCCACGCTCAGGTCCGACCCCCATCCCCACGGGCCTCCTCACGGGCCCTGAAAGCAGGCTCCTGCCCATGAGCTCAGAATCTCTGCCAGGTATACCCCCCAACCTCTGCCAGGTATGCCCCCCCTCAGCCTGCAAGAAGTCCAGGCAGGACCCGGGGCCTCTTGGGTGTTCGCTTTGAGCTCTGCTGCCCTGCCCACAGACGGCTCCCCGAGGCCACTGGTCCTTGTGCTTGTACCCACCCACACATCAGGCTCCCGGGTCAAGCCTAGCGGGGAGGCTAGCACAACGTGGACCACACGCTCCACCGCGCAGGGTTTCCCAAGGCTGAAGCGCCCAGGGGCCCCCTCCACCCACAGCTCCCCTGCACACACACCCACAGCCAGATCAACGCCTGCCATTCTTCCAGAACGTGGCCTCCACCCTGGGCAGACGAGGCCCGCAGAGGGCCCCATTCCCACAGGGGCAGGGGGTTGGGGGCTTTGCCGTGCAGGAGTCCTCAAGGACAGGCCTCCGGGGTCAGCTGCCAGTAAACCCACTGGCACGCTCCTCCCCCTGCGTGGGGCCCGGGAGTCAGGCTGGGGGCTCAGCGCTCCATCCCGAGACCACACAATGGGGGCTGTGTCTCCAGCCAGCAGCACAGACCAGACAGAGGTGGGAGGGGCCGCCAGGGCCTCATTCCACAGGTCAGGGTGTGGGGGGGGGTGACAGAGGGGCGGTGGGGCACCCGGCAGAGGCTTGCGGCTGGGCTGGAGAATCCTTGTAGCCCATGCTAGGCCCCTTGAAGACTCAGAAGCCCCCCAGGTCTTAAGGATGGCTGGGGGAACTGGATGAGGTCACTCCAAGGCAGGGGCCTGTCCAGACCATGAGGAGCCAGGCCTGCCTCCGGGAGCCGCAGCCAGGAAGCAGGCCCTGCCCAGCACTCGTGCCGGCCCCGCTCTGCCAGACACCTGCACACGAAGGCAAGCCCTCAGAGGCCTGTGCCCTCCCCATCCCAGGCCAGGCCCAGGGCATCACCTGTAGCACGCCCTCGACCAGCAGGGAGTCACCAAGCAGGCACGCGGCCCAGGGGCAGGTCCACGCCGTCATCCCCGATGGGCACAGGGCACAGGGCCCGGACCACTGGCATCACCCGGGAACCCGCCCCAGGCAGGCGCCTTTTCAGGCAGGCACACACCCACCCAGCTGCCTGGCTCTGTAACCCCAGCCCAGCTGCAATCTGCTGAAGCAGGGGTATCTGGCGGGTGGGTGGGTGGTGATGGGCCCCACCCGTGACACACCCGTGGTCCCCTCCCCACAAGTGCTGTGGCAGTGGGAAGGAGGTGCCAGGCTGGGGAGGGCAGTCCTGGCAGCCCCCACCACACACCTGCTGTGCTAGAGGCCAGCTGCTGGCAGGGCAGGGCTGGAGAAGGGGCCCCTCTCCCAGCCCTGGACACTGTGGCCAGAAGGGCCCATCTTGCCCACCCCCTAGACGCCCCTCCCTTGCCGGTTTCCAGGGGGTGGTCAGTGGCAGGCCCAGCGCCCCCACCCTCGGACTCCCCTTCCTCCGCCCTGGGGCACCCTGACCCCGACACCCTCCTTCGGCACCCCGCGTCCCCCCACCCCCCGCCGGCCGGCTGGGAGGGGCATCCCCGCCACGTTGCGCGCCCGCCGCCGCCGCCGCCGCCTTTGTTCCGGGCCGGCCACTCGTGCCTCCTGCGTCCACGGCCCCCGCCCCCGGTCCCCGCGCGTCCCCGCCGCCCGCCCAGCCCACCTGGAGTAGAGGCGCCGGGCCGGGCCGGGCAGCTCGTCGGCGGCGGGAGGCGCCGGGCCCGCCATGGGGCCGGGGGAGCCGAGGGCCGCGGGCCGCGAACCCCACGCTCGCGCCGGCCCCTCGCGCCCGTCCGCGGGCCGCGGGCCGCTGTCCACCGCCCGCCCGTCGTCCGTCCGTCCGTCCTCGCGGGCGGGAGGCGCCGAGGAAGTGATGCGCGCGACGCCGCCCCTCCCGCCGTGGCCGTGATGTCACCGCCGCCCGCGGGGGAGGGGGCGCGGGCCGAGCAGCCAGTCCCTCCTGCGTTCGCTCGGGTGGGGGAGGGGAAACGGCGCCGGGGGTGGGGGCCCCCCGCGGGGCGGAGCCTTCGGGGGGGTTCCTCTGGCACAGGCCCAGCCCGGAGGGTGCGCCCCCAACGCCCCCCTGCCACGGTGAGTGCGGGGGAGGGGCTGGGCGTCAGCCTCGCTTTGGGGGCTTCTTGGGCCTGGCAGGCCCCTTCTTCCACCTGGTTGGAGGCCCTCCCGCCTTTGTTTGGCAGGTGACCCCTCCTCCCTTCGGTGGTCTTCTGCCTTTTCTCTGGGCCAGCCCCAAGGTGCCTCGGCCACTTCTCCAAATGGGCAGTGGGTGCAGGCACCCCCGGGGTGCCCCTCCGCCCACTTTGGCAAGGCCATCCCCCACGTGAATTGAGGCAAGTGGGAGGGTGAACAGCTTCAGGCAGGGCCTGAGTGTGTGTGTGTGTGTTGGGGGTTGGCTGTGTGTGTGTGTGTGTTGGGGGTTGGTTGTGTGTGTGTGTGTGTGTGTGTGTGTGCGTGTGTGTGCTGGGGGTCGGCTAGCCTGGGAAGGCAAAGATTCTGCAAGCCTGCCCACCCCTCTGCATTTCTCCCTTCTGAGACCGTGGTCTCAGCCTCCCCACACCCAAGCTTGGTCTTCTCAGCTGTCTGTGAAAACCATGGAAGGCTGCAAGTAGAGTGGCCGGGCTGTGCCCACCCACCCGAGTCCAGCGTCTCAGCACCCGGCCGCCTCCTCTCCTGGGGATTCCTGGGGGCCCTGACGGGTGACGTGGCCTCGCCTCCACCCCCTGGGTTCTGACTGCTCTGGGGGGGGGGGTGGTCTCACAGGTTCTGTCCTGGACCCTTCTCAATCTCCGCCCTCCCAGTGCAGCCAGAGAACTCCAATCCTGGAAAAGTTGCTGCCACCCAACGGGACAGGGACGAGTCTGGGGACGGGAAATGGGCTGGTTTCCCCTGGGGGCACGCTGGCCCCTTCCCGGAGCACTGCCCTAAGGTCAGGAAGATGCCAGCCAGCCAGGCCGCCCCAGCCAGACCCTCCACCCCAGCCAGGACCCTCGGCAGAGTGCAGCCCACAGGACCCTGGCTTCAGGCAAAGGCAGCGTAAATAAACATGAGATTAAAAAAGGGCTCTTGGCCCCGAGCTGGTCTGTTTTTCCTGCGGAAGAGGCAGCGAGGATGAGAACCATCTGTGCCCAGAGCACAGCGGCCGGCAGCTCAGCCCACACACCCTCCCCCGGGGACCACAGGAGCCAGGCAGGGCCTTGTTCTCAGGCCTAGCCATGGCCCCCAGCTGGCCCGTACAGAGCTCAGGGTGCTGAGGGCAGCCCCAGGCCTGCCTCCTTGGGGCACCCCTGGGCTGGCATCAGAGGACGGGGGCCACTGTGGGCCCCCCGCCTGTGACAGGCCTGAGCTCAGCATCCCCAGGAGGTCACCACTGTGGGCCCCCTACGGTCCCCTGGGTGCGCGGCCCAGTGCCTTGTGTCAGGAAGGCGGCCCTTGTGGTGATATGCCGTGGGTGGCAGAAAGGGGGCGGTCCCTGCAGAGGGATGGAGGGGGTGGGCATCTTCTCTCTTCCTTCCTGGGAGTAAGGAGACCGGTTGGGAGCTGGAGTCCCTGGGCTGGAAGGGTCTTCTATCAGAGCTTCCCCAGGGGAGCTAGGACTATCTTGGGGTGCTGGGCAACGGGCCAGGCTCAAGCTGGCCTGAGTCAGGCCCTGACCACCCCAACCCTGCTGGGTGCCTGGCACAAGTTGCTTTCCCTGTCTTGAGTTTCCATTCTGCCCCTCAGGGTTCAGCAGCCCGGTGCCGCTGGGGTTGGGAAGGATCGTGGGGTCGGGAAGAATCGGGGGTCCAGACAGTGATGGTGACCGTGCTGGGCGGGCAGTCAGAGCTCAGGGTGCCTACCGTTGGGACTGTGCTTCCTCCCCACTGGGCCCCTGCAGGCAGTCCTCGCCACACGGCATGGAGGTGTGTCTTCTCCCATCCAGAGACCTGACCGACTCCCGTGGAGAGGACCCAGGAAGGAGGGTGGAGTGTGGACAGGCAGCACGTGGCCACCCAGGTGTGAAACTAAGTGTGCCTCAGCTCCACGGAGAGCAGGGGGCTGCCGGGAGGCAGGTCTGGGGGAGGAGGGGTCCCGGGGGCAGTGGACCTGGCCTACCACCCTCCCATCTGTTCTGCTCACCCTCGGGGCTGCTCCTCCTTCCCCCAGGCCTCCCAGGGGGTTGGGGGGCAGAGACCTACTACCCGCACACACCTGCGCTCTGCGTGTCCTATCGTGTAAATTCTCCCCTGTGACTCTCAGTGCGCCTGCCCTGGCAGAGTGTTCCGATGGGAGGCCGTGAGCACACCCCCTCCATCCATTCTCGAAGGAGTGTTGGGAAGAAAAACAGCTTCCCACCTGGATCCTCCTTCCAGCCCCAGTTAACAGGCGGCAAGAGGATGCCGTGGGTGGCACAGGCAGCGATGCTGGACCTTGTCCCCAGAGGCACCACCTCCCTCGAGCCGCGGCCCCCTCCCGCCACACTCAGAGTACCAACCCTGCTGCTGGCGGTTGCCAGCAGCGCCGCCTCCACCGGGGGGCAACTGCCGCGTGCCTGCCGCCAACACTCAGCCCTCCCTGGCATCCGCTTCATCAGCACGCCCTTCCCCTTGGTGAGCACACTGGACAGTGATGCCCTAGGTCACTGGGCTGGGCCTCGGGAGAGCTGAGGTCAAGCCTGGTTCCCTAACTGACCCCTTCCTGGGCCTGTCCCCCAGACAGGCCAGCAGGGAGGTGGCACTGGACAGTTGCAGGGGTCTGGCTGAGCCTTTCGGGGTGGAGAGGCCTTGGGCCTCTGGAGAGAGGCAGGCACTTAAGGCTGACACGGGCCCCAGGTGAGGACCAGGCTGGAAGAGGGTGGTCAGGCTGCCCGGGGCCATCCCCACACACAGAACCAGCTCCGAGGCTCAGGCAGGACATGCGACCTCTGAGACACGGCCCCCCCAGGTGTTTGCTGGGGCGGGGGGCAAGCTGAGGATGACCTGGTGGCCGGCGGGACAGCTCCCAGACCCTGTCTCCTCCCACCCCTCCATGCCCCCCTTCCCCAGGGGGAAGACTGCTCCTGCAGGGCCCAGGGGGGCCGGGGTCACCCCCAGGTGCCACCAGCAGAGGTGCCCAATCTGGGACCCGAGGCAAGAGGTAGACGGGGAAAGGGGAGAGACCCAAACTCACAAATGCATGCACACACATGCGTGCACACGTGTGCTTAGGTAAAAAGAACACACATTTTTGCCATCATTTCTGATCATCTCATAACCCTGAGAAAGAACTCTCTCTACTGCACAGCTCTGGGGTACGAGCCACCCATTGCCCCGAGGCCCCCAAGACACCACCCACCGCCACTTCTTCTCCTTGAGGCCTCGATGTCCCTGGAGTGGGAGCTCTGGGTGGGCAGTGGGTTTTTGCAAGAAGCCCGGAAGGAAGCGATCTGCCCACCCTGAGATCCTGAGTGCCTCCTGGGGAGATGACACGCCCAGGAAATAGCTGGAGGTGTGCTCGGAGCTGCACGCCACTGCATCATCCAGTGACACCCGGCCACACGGCATTCCTGGGCCACTGGCTGGCAGGTTGTCACCGGGTTTGTGTCCCCGGGCCCTGCGGGGAGGAGGCAGGTGCCCATGGGGCAGGCCCGTGCTCAATTGTCCACAGCGGGCTCACCCCGGTTGATGGGACCGAAACTCCTGCCCCCTGCCAGTCTGTGCCCCCAGGCCTGGCAGACACTGTGAGTGCTGGAGAGAGACAGAGGGACAGAAAGAGAGGGAGAATCAGAGACAGAGAGAGACGGAGAGATGGAGAGACAGAGACACAGAGGGAGAGTCAGGGAAAGAGATGGAGACAGAGAGAGAGGAGTGTATTTGGGCTCCAGGTTCACCGGGTGGCTCCAAGCCCCCCCGGCCTTGGGTGTGGGGTGGAAGGGGACATCTTTTATCATCAGCCCAAGTGCGTTAGTTGTTCAGTCATATCTGACTCTGCAACCCTTCTGTCCATGGAATTCTCTAGGCAAGAATACTGGAGTGGGTTGCCATTCCCTTCTCCTGAGAATCTTCCCAACCCAGGGATCAAACCCGGGTCTCCCACAGTGCAGGCAGATTCTTTACCATCTGAGCCACTAGGGAAGCCCGCCCACATCGTCGTAAACGAAACAGAATTAGGAGGTCAAATCCGCTGCTTCAAATAAATGCTCTGAGGCCCAGGGCGAACAGAAAGTGCAGTGGGTTTCTTCTGTCGGGGGGAGGGGGTGGTTCTATGCCCACCAGCATCTCCCCATTCCAGCAGCGTGACGATGGGTGGTGGCCCCAGACCCTCTGGGGAAGGGAAGCCAGCCCAGGCTGAGTTTAACAGCCCGGATGCCTGGGTTCACTTTGGACCAGGGCCCGTCTCTCTGATCCTTACCTCCCGCATTGGGACAGTGATGGAGGCCCAGTCAGTGCTGGGTAAACACGACCTTATGGGGCGTGGCCTCTGCGTAGTCTCCCAGGACTGCAGTGACGAATGACCACAGCTGGGTGGCTTCACGTGGCAGAAATTGTTCTCTCAGCTCTGGAAACCGGAAGAATTCAGGTGCTGGTGGGGTCTCGCTCTGTGTGGAGGGTCCAGCAGGGGTGCCCCCTGCCGCTTCCAGCTCCTGGAGCTCCAGGCGTCCCTTGGCTTGTGGCTGAGTCCCTCCCCTCGCTGCCTCCATCTTCACATGCCACCCCGCTTCCCCTGTGTCTGTGCTCTCTGTCTTTCCTCCTGAAAGGACTTGCATGGGATTTAGGATCTCAGTTTCACCTGCAAGGACCCTTTCTCCCAAGCGCGGTCAGGCGCACCACTGTAGGTGGGTGTCTCTTTGGGGCCACCCTTTACCCCACTGCACTCACATCTCAGAATTGCACTTACAAGGCTCACCCACACGTGGGTCATGTAACGTGCAGTTCTGTAGCTTTCTGCTCTCAATTAACATTATACTGTGAGCATCATGCGGACATCACAGATACAGTCAGAGGCGGAGGCTGAGTGACATTCACCTTGTGGCCGTATCACTGCCATGTAACCAGGTCCTTACCCATGGACAGGAGGCTGGGCAACGTGCCTGTGTGCTCCAGGCGGGCAGGAACCCGCCGCGATTGCTGCAGCTCCCGGCGCGGGGCTGACGCTCAGATGGTCACTGATCGAGAAGAGGCCTCTCTGTGCAGGGACCCCGCCCAGCTACAGCGCAGGGCGACGCGGGGCTTGGGATGCAGCGGGCTGCTCACGAGCTGGGCCCCAGCCCTCCTCTGGGCCTCTCTCTTCTCCCTCAGACGGGAGCCCGGTGAATGAGGTCTTGCTGCAAAGCCCTCGGCACAGCCCTGGAGCATCGCAGACAAGAGTCTCGTACGTGGAGCCCATGGGCTGAGAGTTTGCCGGCCCCTCTGGGACAGCAAATCCTTAAAAAGACAAAAAATTTCTTCAAGAGATGGGAATACCAAACCACCTTACCTGCCTCCTGAGAAACCTGTATGCAGGTCAAGAAGCAACAGCTAAAGCTGGACGTGGAACAACATACTGATTCCAAATTGGGGAAGGGGTACCACAAGGCTGTATCTTGTTACCCTGCTTATTTAACTTCTATGCAGAGCACATCAGGAGAAATGCCGGGCTAGATGAAGCACAAGCTGGAATCAAGATTGCTGGGAGAAATATCAATAACATCATATACGCAGATGACACCACTCTAATGGCAAAAAGCAAAGAGGAACTAAAGAGCCTCTTGATTAAAATGAAAGAGGAGAGTGAAAATGTTGGCTTAAAATTCAACATTCAATAAACTAAGATCATGGCATCTGGTCCCATCACTTTATGGCAAATAGAAGGGGGAAAAAATGGAAACAGTGACAGACTTTATTTTCTTAGGCTCTAAAATCACTGTGGACAGTGACTGCCGCCATGAGATTAAAAGATGTTTTCTCCTTGGAAGCAAAGCTATGACAAACCTAGATAGTGTATTAAAAAACAGAGACATCACTTTGCTGACAAAGGTCCATATAGTCAAAACTATGGTTTTTCTAGTAGTGTATGGATGTGAGACATTAAAACAGGCTGAGCACTGAAGAATAAATGCTTCTGAACTGTGGTGTTGGAGAAGACTCTTGAGAGTTCTTGGACAGCACGGAGATCCAACCGGTCCATCCTAAAGGAAATCAGCCCTGAATATTCATTGAAAGGACTGATGTTGCAGCTCCAATACTCTGGGCACCTGATGTGAGGAGCCAACTCATTGGAAAAGACCCTGAAGCTGGGAAAGATTGAAGGCAGGAGGAGAGGGAGGCGACAGAGGATGAGATGGTCGGATGGCATCCTTGACTCAATGGACACGAGTTTGAGTAAGCTCCGGGAGTTGGTGGTGGACAGGGAGGCCTGGCGTGCTGCGGTCCATGAGGTCACAGAGTCGGACACCACTGAGCGACTGAATAGCGACTGGGCAGATGCTCCATTTGGCAGCAAGGCCAGGTGCCCCTGGGGCCGCCAGGCTGCAGGACAGGAGCTGGCCTGCTGGCTGGGAACATGGAAAAGCAGCTGGAGCTAGAGAAAGGTCTCTGAGCCCTGGGCCCTGCAGCAGGGGCCCTCACCCTTCAGTACCCCTGCCCACGTTCTCATTTCCCTTGACTTTCGCCCCTGAGCACTGGTGCTCCTCACCTATGTGCCGCATGCTATGCCAAGAGTGTGGTCACAGTGGCTGGAGGACGCCTGATTCCCATGATACCCGCTCACCTCTCAAGAGCCCCCTCATCCACCTGCCTGAAGGCCCTGCCCACCGCCAGGTGTGGAGGAGGCGAGGCCCAGCCCCACCCTTCCCCACCCTCAGACACCGTCACTCTGGGGCAGGTCTGGGCTGCCAGGCCAGCTGGAGGGGGAGCGTGCCACCCCAGATCTGGGCCAGAGCCACAGCGAGGGAGAGCCAGGGCGCTCAGGGGACGCGTGGCGGCTTCCCGGGGAGGAGGGGAGGGCGGGGTGGGGAGCAGGCAGGGCTCTGGGCTCGCACCCAGCCCTGGGGGCGCAGAACTCTGGGCAGAGCGGGGCGGCGGCCAGCTGCTCACGACACCCTGGGCTCCGGGAGCTCTTCACAGGTGTTCTCAAGAGGTGCTGATCGCCCCTCGCCCGTCCCTGGCCACCCGGGAGGCGGGTGAGGCCTGAGGCAGACGTGCAGTGTTGGAGGAGCTGCTGCCTTCGATGGAGTCCTCGGGCAACGTTCGTCTGTCTGTCTCAGCAGCGATGAAACAGACGGAAAGCAGGAGAGTGGAACCACACCCTTGCCGTTCCCCACCTCCTACAGAGCCTCTCCGGGGCTCCAGCCCAGGCAGCTCATGGTTGCCATGGAAACCCCGCAGCCTGGCTTTCTGCTCCTCTCCTAACCCCAAGCGCCCTCAGCCCAGGGTTAAGCAGTAAGCAGGGAGGGCACTAGGGACCTTTCTCACGTGTTGATTCATCATGGGGGCCCTGGGACAAGGACAGTGGGTCCTGTTCCTGATATCCGGGTCATCTGGTCAGGACCCCGGGGCGGCGGGGAGAGGGAAGGACCCCGGGGACGCCGAGCCCTGCAGCCACGCATGGTTTTCAGGTTGCCCTGGGGGTAGGGCCTCCGTATCTGTGGCCCTAAGGAGTCCAGGGCTGACGGCTTACGTGTACGGGGGCAGCCGTCCGTGGAGCAGAGCCGGCGGCTGCCGTGTGAGGCCCTAGGAGCCCCCGGCGGGAACAGCGTGTGGTCCTGCCACCCACCCCCCTCCCTGCGGTCGGCACGGCCCTCCTTCCTTCAGACCACAAACCTCTCAGGACAAGAGCTTTCCCCAGAGAACCGCATCGGGCCCGGGGCAGCTAGGTGGGCAAGCTGCAGGAAGGAAGGAGAGGCGGGGGCCAGGGCCTCTCCCCCCAGGGCCCAGCGTCCCTCCCTCTCTCTGCAGGGCTGGTCAGAGCTCAGCATTAGGGCAAGGAGCTGCTGTGAACCGTCAGAAAGCCCCCTTGTGGGCTTACCTGGTGGTCCAGTGGCTGGGAGTCCACTTTGCAATGCAGGGGACACAGGGTCGATCCCTGGTCTGGGAGGATCCCACGTGTGGCAGATCAACTAAGCCCGTGCGCCACCACCACTGGGCCTGTGCCCCGGAGCCTGGGCACGGCAGCTACTGCAGCCCACGGGCCGCGAGCCTGCGCTCCGCAACAGGAGAACCCAGCGCCCCGAGCAGCCCATTGCTGTTCAGTCGCTCAGTCACGTTCACCTCTGAGCGACCCCGTGGGCTGCAGCACGCCGTCCTTCACCATCCCCCCAGCTTGCTCAGACTCACTGAGTCCATCGAGTCGGTGATGCCACTCCACCATCTCACCCTCTGCCGTCCCCTTCTCCTCCCACCCGCAATCTTTCCCAGCATCAGGGTCTTTTCCAGTAAGTCGGCTCTCGCATCAGGTGGCCAAAGGACTCGGCCAAGAGCAACCCCTGCTTGCTGCTACTAGAGAAAGCCTCTGAAGGGATGAAGGCTGAGCACAGCCAAAACCCAAAGTAAATGTTAAAAGAAAAAAGCCCTCTTGGGCCTGCCTGGGTGGGCGCACTGGACCCGGCTCCTGAGGGCCTGGAGCCTGGCCCGGCGTCTGTGTCAGGGCCCAGTAAGCGTGTCTCTTAGTCAGCCCGAGCTGTGTAACGAAACGTCACCGAGTCTCAGATTGAGGCCCAGGCAGGCCTGGCTCGCGGTGAGGACCCTCTGGCTGCGTCCTCGCGCGACCTTTCCTCTGGGCGTGCGCATGGGGGCAAGGAGAGAGTGGGAGCCCTGGGGTCTCCTCCTGTAAGGACGCTGGATCCTGCAGGACCAGCCACTGCTTCCCCATGACCTTGCTTAACCTCAATTCCTTCCTTACCCAGACACAGCACCCAGGGCCCCGGGGAGGACGCAGACCTTCGGGCCCAGGCTGGTGGAGCCCCTCCTCCAGCGGCATGTCAGCATGCTGAGCCCCGGGTTGGGCCATGGCTCTCCTCCTGGCTGCGTCCCCTCCCCACAACCGTTGCCCATCGTGGACTCAGGCAACACCAGCCCGCCAACTGGGGCCCCTTTCCCGTTCTGGACCGCCCTCCAGGCCAGCGGCCTTCGGGCCACCTGGGAAAGGGCCAGAGTGCCTCCCTGGAGGTGCGCCCTGCTTTCTCCGAGAGGGTGGCGGCAGGAGGTGTGAGATGTAACCACTGGGCCTGGGTTTGGAGGGCACGCCCGGGAACGCCACCCTTCCCTGGACCTCTGGGACGTTCATGGTCTTGTGGTCTTCCCAAGTCCTGGCTGTCATATCTGCCCGAGGCCCACCTCTAGGATGCGCATGTCGCCTGGGGTCTGATCAGCCAGCCCGGCATCATCGCACCCCCGAGAGGACAGGTGGATGTGACGCGTGTGGCTCAGGGAAGAGGAGACAGACAGCCCTGGGCAGGCCTGCCGCGGGCGCTGTGTGCCTCCCACGTAGACCACGCCGTCCGCCTCTGATGGGGACGGAGACCACCCCGCGCCGTGGGGCCCTGTGTCCCTGGGGCCGCATCACCCTGCCCCGGAGACTGTGGTCAGCATCCTGGGTCCACTGCATTTCATCAGGGACTGGACTAGTGAATGAAATGGAGGTACAGGGACCAGCCTGCATCCTTCAAACCCTCCAGGAGGGCACCAGGAGGCAACGCTGGTTTTGTTTCACTCTCTGGACTGCAGAGGGGAGACTTTTCATACCCTTGACCTTCCCACCATGATCACAGCAATAGCTCCTAGCCCACGGTACATGGATCCAACATGGGGGTGTCCAGCTCTACATCCACAGACTGGGGAGGGGGCCGATCACGGGGATCTGTGACCCCGCAAGACCGCTGTCAGCTGGGCCTCGGGCAGCACCCTGGTAATGGCCTGACGGGGGACTGAGGGCATCAGTGTCGACCCGGCCTTGTGTCCTGACGTCCTGACAGTGGCTGTCATCCCCCTGCCCACCACACTCACTGCGGGTGCCTCTGGGGAAGGCCGCTCACAGGTCAGAGCCGATGAAGACAGATGACTGAGAGGCCCAGGGTGGCTGCCCTGATAAAAAAAAAAAAAAGCCACAGTCGCTGGCAGGGGTTTTGGCCCTGAGCCGGTTCTCAGGCCTGGGATCCGTGCACTGAAGAGGTGGCCTGCTGGCTGGGAGACTTGTCTCAGCATAGGAACCGGAGCATTCCCTTTCAATAAGGGAAAAAAAGTGATTTGTTTCCACTGGTGGTGATCTGAGCTCTGCATCTCAGAACCCCAGGGGAGGTGCCCTGTGCAGGCTGGTGTGGCCACTCAGGGCAGCGACTGGCCTGGGCAGCCCCAGGCGGGGCCAGAAGCCCGGGGGCAGAGTCTGGACAGCGGTCTGCCCCCCGCCAACCCCCCGCCAGGTAGTGTCGGGGTCTCGTTTGCTTAACTTGGGTTCGGGGGGAATGTTCCAAAAACTCTGAAGGAGGAACTTTGGCTCCCCACAGGCTCCAGCCCCAGGGTCCAGCCCTCGGGCCAGGTGGCTTCTCCCTGTCTCTCTGACACTGATGGACAGAGCCCACCTGCACGGACACACCTGAGCCCATCCGTCTTCTGGGGCTGGGCTCCTGGGGCCCAAGGAGGCCCAGGCACGGCTGCAGGGCTCTCGCTCCACACCCACCGACCGCAGGGTCAGCCCCTTTGGACCCTGCGGCCCAGGGACACGGCCACCTCCAGGGCGGTCTTTCCTGGAGGGTCCAGTTCCAGTCCGAGCTGGTCTTCCTCGGTGTCCAGCTCTCCTCAGGGGCTGAGCGGCTGCAGCTCCCGTATGCCACCTCCAGGGGCGGCAAGGGGGCACACATGCCCCTGAGTTTGTAAGAGGCCAGACTGCTGCAAGTTCCTGTCCTCTAAATCCAAATTTCCCGAACACCAAGAGGCTCTCTTGGCAAAAGACTGTTTTCTAGAGTTTTCTGGGTGGGGAGAAACATATCTGTGGGGGTGCGGTGTGGCAGGAACAGCAAAGCCCTGTGGGACCCCCCCACCCCGTACCCCCACTATGATGGGAGAGGGCGCCACCTACTGGCACTGCCGCATAGCCAGCCAAGTTGTCCGCAGGGAGACGTGGACGTTCACTGGGCAGCCCCCAGGACCCTTGGGCACCATCCTGCCCCCACAGGCCCTCGACTGGAGCTAGACAGGGTATGGATGGGGGGATGGACACACCTCCCCCTCCACCCACCAGCGCCCCTAGTTGGAAAACCAGCATGAAGGCCACAGGAAAGCGTCAGATCCCAGCCCAGCCACCCAGACCCCAAGACCCATCTGCCCGTGGGTCCATCTGGTACAGGTACCCAGCAACCCCCACCACCTCCCGCCATTCCAGCGGGGCTGCCATGGTGACCCCAAGGCTGTGAGGGGCTTTGAGGGCGGTGAGTGTGGTGTGTTGGGACCTCCCCTCCCCCCACCCCCCTGGTCTCTAGGCCTGGAGGCGTGAGCTGGTGTCCTAGGTCGGAAGGGAGGGCACCCGTCCACCTCCAGGGCCCCTGCTCCCAGAGCTCTGCGTGGGGGGTGGGGGCTCTGGGGAGGAGGAAGACGGTGGGCTGGATGGGCCCGCAGCCGCGGAGGCGGGGCTCGGGCAGTTCCGGGCCGTGGGGAGGCTGTCCTGCAGGCCTGCCTGCCTCTGCCCAGGCGGGGCGCTGGCCCAGGTGAGGCCCCTGGCGCCTGGCACAGGTCCCCAGGCTCTGCGCCTGGAGGAGGAGTCCCAGTATCAGACGGACGCCAGGGTTTCTCTGGCAACATCAGGGCGGCTTCCCTCCCAGCCTGGCGCCCGGCCTCCCGAGGGCCCGGAGGCCAGGGAGCCCTGGTCCCCGCGCTCCGCTTGCCGCCCGCCTCCGGGCCACGGCCGCTGCCCGGTGCGCCCCCAGCCTTCCAGCAGGTGAGTCCTTGGGGGGCTCTTCCTGAGCCCCGCCCGGCCTCCCCAGGCCCTTCCCCCTGGGCTGGGCCCAGTGCAGACCAGCCTCCCTCCTCTGCCTGCCCCCAGGAGGGGTCTGCGTGTGCGGCCCCGCCGAGGCCGGAGCCAGGCCGGCATGTCGTGTGCACAGCCTCCCGTCTGGCATCGCTGGTGCTCCTAGTCTGGGAGGGAGGTGGTCTCAGGGCAGGCCTCTGGGCTGTGTGGCTGTGGGCAAGGTGACAACGCCAGCTCACCTGGGGGCACACTGGGCCTGTGCGGGTCGTGTGTGTGCCACGTAGGGTGTGTTGTGTGTCTGTGTATGCTTGTGTGGTGTGTCTATGTATGTATAGTGTGTTGTCTGTGTGTTATGTTGCTTGTGTGTGTCTGTGTCCCTTGTGTGTGTTTGGTGTGTGTGTGTGTGGTGTGTCCATGTGTGGTGTATGGTGTGTGCTGTGTATCTGTGTGTGAGGTGTGTGTATTGTCTGTCTGTGTGTGATGTGTCTGTGTGTGAGGTATACGTGTTGTGTGTCCATGTGTGTGTTGTGTGTTGTGTGTTTGTGTGTAAGGTGTGTGTGTTGTGTGTGTGTGGTGTGTGTCTGTGTGAGGTGTGTGTGTTGTCTGTGTGTGAGATGTGTGTGTGTCTGTGTGAGGTGTGTGTGTTGTCTGTGTGTGGTGTGTGTCTGTGTGAGGTGTGTGTGTTGTCTGTGTGTGAGGTGTGTGTTGTGTGTCTGTATGTGAGGTGTGTGTGTTGTGTGTCCATGTTTGTGGTGTGTGGTGTGTGTCTGTGTGAGGTGTGTGTGTTGTCTGTGTGTGAGGTGTGTGTGTTGTGTGTCCATGTATGTGGTGTGTGGTGTGTCTGTGTGAGGTGTGTGTGGCGTGTGCTGTGTGTCTGTGTGTGTTGTCTGTGAGGTGTGTATAGTGTGTGTCTGTGTGAGATGTTGTAGTGTGTGCTGTGTGTCTGTGTGTGTGTTGTCTGTATGTGAAGTGTGTGTGTGTGTCTGTGTGTGAGGTATGTGTATTGTGTGTGGTATGTGGTGTGTGTCTGTGTGAGATGTGTGTGGTGTGTGCTGTGTGTCTGTGTGTGTTGTCTGTGTGTGAGGTGTGTGTCGTGTGTCTGTGTGTGAGGTGTGCGTGTTGTGTGTCCATGTGTGTGCTGTGTGTCTGTGTGTGTTGTCTGTATATGAAGTGTGTGTTGTGTGTCTGTGGTGTGTAGTCTGTGTGAGATGTGTGTGGTGTGTGCTGTGTGTCTGTGTGTGTTGTCTGTATGTGACGTGTGTGTGTTGTGTGTCCATGTGTGTGCTGTGTGTCTGTGTGTGAGGTATGTGTATTGTGTGTGGTGTGTGCTGTGTGTCTGTGTGTGTTGTCTGTGTGTGAGGTGTGTGTGTGTCTGTGTGTGGTGTGTGTCTGTGTGAGGTGTGTGTGGTGTGTATGTGTGTCTGTGTGTGTTGTCTGTATGTGAGGTGTGTGTGTTGTGTGTCCATGTGTGTGCTGTGTGTCTGTGTGTATTGTCTGTATGTGAGGTGTGTGTGTTGTGTGTCTATGGTGTGTGTGTGTCTGTGTGTGGTGTGTGGCGTGTGCTGTGTGTCTGTGCTGTGTTGTGTGGTTGTGTGTCTGTGTGTGTGTGTTGCGTGTGCTGTGTGTGTCTGCGTGTGTTGTCTGTGTGTGAGGTGTGTGTATTGTGTGTCCATGTGTGTGCTGTGTGTCTGTGTGTGAGGTATATGTATTGTGTGTAGTGTGTGCTGTGTGT
>NW_017189687.1:0-37838 GCF_001704415.2 Capra hircus | reverse complement strand
TGTATTGTAATAACTAATTTAAAAAGTATACAGCTCCCTTGCTAACACTAGCGAGGGGGCCACTCTCCGTCCCCCTTCTGATGCCTACGTCAAAAGCTTTGTCTGTCCCTTTTTTTTATAAAACTCTGCTACACAAAAGTTCTTGAGTGATCAAACCTGGTCCCTGGTCCCGAAGCTAAATCTTCTTCTTTGAAGATCACGAATCCTTCACCATTCCTTCATCGTTAAGTGTCAACTACAGATTGCACTTATCAAGAGCATTGACAACGATGAACAACAAAGGCATTCTCCATCTGCCTCTACGGAGACTGAACCCCATCCCCTGTGGCTGCTGACCTGCAACACACCCTGAGGGAGTTCAGGGTGGAGTGAGGCACTCTGCGCTCCAGGGAATCTGGTGGGACCGGGTCTTTAGATAGTTGGATGTTTTTAGGAACAGATTTTGTGATCTCAATCCTTGCATCTCCTCATATCTAGAGAAGCACTAAATCCCTTCCTGGTGACATCAGATCCTCATGACTAACAAAAACCTTTTGTAAAATGAGTGCTTCAGGGTATTGAACTCCCCCTTCCCAAAAATCTTATATATTGACCTTCCCCCCCACTGCCACTTTGGAGCAGTCTCTTCAGAGCTCTCTGAGATGCCACCTCCCAGGCTGCAGGTCTCATTTGCCCCCAAATAAAACTTAACTCACAACTCTCAAGTTGTACATCTTTTTTTTAGTCGACAGTAATGGCGACCGATGAAGCGACCCAGAGTGGACTTCCTTCCTGCGACTGGACTCCACGAGGAACCGGAGCTGTTGTACCAGCTGCGGCCCCTTGCGCCCATCCGCCTCCTCAGGGAGTGCAGACGGATTTGGGTAAGTCTCTCCTGGTTCTTGAGTCTCCCATATTGGTTGAGATTCTGAGTTTTATTTGGCGGTGGAGGCGGTTACCTGCCCCCTCCCACCAGGAACGACCACTGGGGTGGGGGGCGCCCGGGGTGAAACATCCGGGGCATACCCACTCATGGTCTACACACTGAGTGGGACTCAGTTGAAAGATACCGAGGAATCCCCACTCCCAGTCAAAAGATGCTGGGTGGGGGCTGGCTGAAAGATGCCAGGAGAATTGCCCACCCAGTGGAAAGGTACTCGGTAGGGGGGCTCGACTGGGAAAAAAAAATCAAGGAATACCCAGGGCTCAGCTGAAAGATGCTGAGGTCGCTCCGTTGTAGGGGACTGAATAGTGTTGGCTGAGTGGGTTAAGTAAGAGGCTGATCTGACACTAAATTTGACTGCCATTGTAGAATTTGTCAGGGTAAAAGTGAGGAAAATACATGAGAGCTTTGCTCTGAAGAAAAGGGACAAGACTCCTCCGGCTGGTTTCGGTTTTCTCAGATGGCTGAGGAATTTACAGGAGTGATGGAGGCTTAGTCCTCATACCGTGCAGTGGTCCCATGGGGAAACCCACTCATTAATTAAAATACTCGTTCATCCAGGGGTCGCACATAAGAACTGCCATTCAGTGACCTGAGCAGCCATGGTGGTCTTAGATTGCCAGAGGCAGAACCCGAGACACGTAAGATGAGCTGAAATGACTCTGGGGTGACTCCTGGAGGAGTTAAGCTCACAAGCAACACATGGGCCCATCACACAAGTTCACTAGTGACTTTTATCCCTGACAAATTCAGCTTAAAATGGGATACAGAATCTCTCAAAAATAGAAACAAAGGGATGTCAGAAAACCAGCTTCTGACTAACACTCATGTACAATACACACGGAGCTCATACTTGCAAGTACCTAGTTAATTGGAGAAATTAAACTAGAAGAGATCTTAACCTAAAAAATGGCCAAATTGGGGTTCTTTGATATTCTAAAAGTTTTTGCGTGCACAATTAGAGAAGGCCGGCCGTGCTTTGACTGGTATCTAGAAGCTTCTAAAGCGGGAAATGATAGAGTAACTTCTTTGCAGCAAAATCAATAAGAAATGCTTGAAACTATCAGAACTAAAAAGGCTGCTAGTACTCACTTTGCCAGGTCACAGGTCTAGTGGAACTGGGAAGTCACATTCGGCATTTATGCCATTCGGCTTTTGATTTGGGGGCATCACTTTACCATCTTTTTGGGGGCACTCTTGCCACTTGGCTTTTGATTTCTGGGCATCTCTTTACCTTTTGTTTCATTTTGGAGTGTGACTCCTGGCTGGTGAAGTTCCGGTTTGGTTTGGTTTGGTTTGAGTGCACAGACATCTGATACAAACTGTTCTAGCTAATATGTGAATTGCTCACTCTAAGGTTCCACACCCTACCTGGGAACCCCTTGGAAAAAATTTTTTAATGACTGGTTAATCTATAGCTATGATCCAATGACAAGAAAAGTGGCCTAAAAATATTAGATCTTTATTGACATAGGATAGGAAAATGATCTGAAGTTCCCTTATGTCCAGGACTTCCTCCTGTAATCAACAGCCTGGGGCTGATCGAACTAAGACACCTACTTCCCCAGAGGGACAATCCCTGCTGGGGCCAATCTGCCCTTTTTAGCAGGGCCAAGTTGAGTACTAAATTTTGGTCTAGTTAGTCTAAATTTTAGCTATAAAACTATGGTCACCAGAAAAAGGATTACAATTTTTGACAATGTGGTCACAATATTCTTTAGACTCCAGAGGAAACTTGAAGAAAAATTTTTCTCTTTAAGAATTCTTGCCCTGAGGAAATAACTCCTCCTATACCTTTAGACCAGAGCTCTCTGGATCACTTATCTAGACCATGTCTAATTCTTGAAACCAAAAGGAACAAAAAGGGGAATAAAGCCTTTTAAAATCTTACTCCAAACATTTTTTTATTCATAACTAAGTTTGGAAAGCAAAACTATACGATCTCTTGTGTCTCTGCATGTATGTATATCTCAGTGTGTGTGTGTGTGTTTTTTAATCGTATTGCTGATGGCTGAGATCAATTTGTAAATGAGCTCTAATCTGCTGCTGCTAAGTCACTTCAGTCGTGTCTGACTCTGTGCGACCCCATAGACGGCAGCCCACCAGGCTCCCCGTCCCTGGGATTCTCCAGGCAAGAACACCGGAGTGGGTTGCCATTTCCTTCTCCAGTGCATGAAAGTGAAAAGCGGAAGTGAAGTCGTTCAGTCGTGTCTGACTCTTCGAGACCCCAGGGACTGCAGCCTACCAGGCTCCTCTGCCCATGGAATTTTCCAGGCATCTAATTGGCCTTAAAAAAAAAGAAGTAAGCACTTACAAAGCAAATAATTCTAAATACAAGAGAAAGTAACCTAAATTAATTTCAGGTTCACATGAATGAACTGGGAAATATTCAGTATTAAATACCTGATATTAATGTTTGTCTAAATAATGTAGGCATGTCTAAGAGTAATTAACATTAAGCAGAATATTTTCATTGTACCTAGGTTTAATATTAGTTAAATATTAGTATATCTGTTACAAATTTGTCAGCAAGGAAATTACCTAGCCGTGAAGAAACTTCTAAAAAAATGTACATGAAATGAGAACTCTATTAGGAATGTCTGTCTAAAATAGTCTGTCCAGATTGGGGTAACTTGAACTTCTAAGGGTTGTGCTAAACCAAGTATTGGAAGTCTAATGAATAGCTAAGTCATTTCCAAATAAAATAAGAATTTGAAACATTTACTACTAAACACTCCCTCTTATAGAGGAATTAAAGAGATTTAGGATTAAAAATAAATGATGTTTGGCGCCATCCTAAAATGTTCTAAGAAAATGTCACACGAGTGTATGTTCCTCGGTTCTTTGTCTCGTCACAACAAAGATTTGGAGTGACGGACATTAAAGCCCCCTAGGTGTGTCGCAGCTCTCAGGTCTTGGATAGACAGTGTTATAGCTCTCAGGTCTCAAATGGACCGTGTTATAGCTCTTAGACAAATCAGTGTTACAGCTCAGTGTTACAGCTCTATTTTATTTAGAAGATAGCAGGAAAATCCATCTTCGAGGCGTGAGGGCATGTCGATCTAAAGACACGAGGAGAGGAGCTCCTAACAAAAACAAAGGTTTTAGAAATTATCACTGGTATTTATGCTCACCAATCTATAAAATGCTAATGTAAGAGTCAGCTTTTGGTTGCTTAAGGGAAGTAGGAAGTGTGTTTTCAATAAAAAGGGTATGAGAATGAAATTGCCATTTTGTGAAGGGAAAAGGAAGTAAGCCTGACTTACAGGTGGGTTTTTAGGATGGAAGATGACAGTAATGGGTACAGAAAGCGATGAGGTTTGTGAAAAGTGAACCCTGAGGAGAAGAGTTTTTTATATGGTTATGTTGCTGCTGCTGCTGCTGCTGCTAAGTCACTTCAGTCGTGTCCGACTCTGTGTGACCCCATAGACGGCAGCTCACCAGGCTCCCCTGTCCCTGGGATTCTCCAGGCAAGAACACTGGAGTGGGTTGCCATTTGGTAGTTAGAATAGGGAAAAGGAGTCCAAAATGGCAGTGGCTAAAAGACAAGGGAGGGAAAAGCCCGCGAAAATAAAACAAAGGAAGAAGGTCCGAGGACAGGAGTGAAGACCTCAGGTATAACAAACAGCACTCCTGGCTAAGCCCAGTTTGCATAGGGCAGGCCCAGGGGGAGGAAAAACCACGTAAAAGGAGGAGCCAAAGCCCTCCCTCTCTCCCTTCCTCCCCCCTCCCAGCCGCCTCCTGCGTGCGCTCTTTTTCTCTCTCTCACCCGCGTGCTGGCGCCCTCCTCCACTCTCTTATCTTCAAGTCTTTGGGTTGCATGCCCTCACATGTTGAGGATGGATTCTCCTGCTACCTTCTAAATAAAATAGAGCTGTAACACTGATTTGTCTAACAGCTATAACACGGTTTGTCCAAGACCCGAGAGCTGTGACGCGCCGAGGGCTTTAATGTCCGTCGCTCCAAATCTTTGCTGTGGATGAGACAGACCGAGGAATATGCACTCGCCTGACAGTTAGGACCAAGTTTGGGGCTTCCCTGGTGGCTCAGATGGCAAAGCGTCTGCCTGCAATGCTGGAGACCTAGGTCCCTGGATCAGGAAGATCCCCTGGAGAAGGAAATGGCAACCCACTCCTGTACTCTTGCCTGGAAAAGTCCACGGACAGAGGAGCCTTGTAGGCTACAGTCCACGGGGTCACAAAGAGTCGGACATGACTGAGCGACTTCACTTCACTTCAGGACTAAGTTTAAAATAAAGCTAATTAAGTTTACCTTTTAAGTAAAGTAAGCTGGTGCATACACTTGAATTTAGCTTCTCTCTCTGTTAAGAGGATACCTTTTCCTCAGATATTGAACTGCCTTTGATGATGGATTTAAGTTTCTATTACTCTTTTTTTTAATTTTATTTTTTTTACCTTTTTATTTTTTTTATTTTTATTTTTATTTTTACTCTATTTTACTTTACAATACTGTATAGGTTTTGCCATACATTGACATGAATCCAGCACGGGTGTACATGCGTTCCCAAACATGAACCCTCCTCCCACCTCCCTCCCCATAACATCTCTCTGGGTCATCACCATGTACCAGCCCCAAGCATGCTGTATCCTGCGTTGGACATAGACTGGCGATTTGATTCTTATATGATAGTATACATGTTACAATACCATTCTCCCAAATCATCCCACCCTCTCCCTCTCCCTCAGAGTCCAAAAGTCCGTTATACACATGTGTCTTTTTTGCTGTCTTGCATACAAGGTCGTCATTGCCATCTTTCTAAATTCCATATATATGTGTTAGTACACTGTATTGGTGTTTTTCTTTCTGGCTTACTTCACTCTGTATAATCAACTCCAGTTTCATCCATCTCATCAGAACTGATTCAAATGTATTCTTTTTAACGGCTGAGTAATACTCCATTGTGTATATGTACCACAGCTTTCTTATCCATTCACCTGCTGATGGACATCTAGGTTGTTTCCATGTCCTGGCTATTACAAACAGTGCTGCGATGAACATTGGGGTACATGTGTCTCTTTCAATTCTGGTTTCCTCGGTGTGTATGCCCAGAAGTGGGATTGCTGGGTCATAAGGTAGTTCTATTTGCAATTTTCTAAGGAATCTCCACACTGTTCTCCAAAGTGGCTGTACTAGTTTGCATTCCCACCAACAGTGTAGGAGGGTTCCCTTTTCTCCACACCCTCTCCGGCATTTATTGCTTGCAGATTTTTGGATCGCAGACATTCTGACTGGTGTGAAGTGGTACCTCACTGTGGTTTTGATTTGCATTTCTCTAATAATGAGTGATGTTGAGCATCTTTTCATGTGTTTGTTAGCCATCCGTATGTCTTCTTTGGAGAAATGTCTATTTAGTTCTTTGGCCCATTTTTTGATTGGGTCGTTTATTTTTCTGGAATTGAGCTGCATAAGCTGCTTGTATATTTTTGAGATTAGTTGTTTGTCAGTTGCTTCATTTGCTATTATTTTCTCCCATTCAGAAGGCTGTCTTTTCACCTTGCTTATAGTTTCCTTTGTTGTGCAGAAGCTTTTAATTTTAATTAGATCCCATTTGTTTATTTTTGCTTTTATTTCCAGAATTCTGGGAGGTGGATCATAGAGGATCCTGCTGTGATTTATGTCGGAGAGTGTTTTGCCTATATTCTCCTCTAGGAGTTTTATAGTTTCTGGTCTTACATTTAGATCTTTAATCCATTTTGAGTTTATTTTTGTGTGCGGTGTTAGAAAGTGATCTAGTTTCATTCTTTTACAAGTGGTTGACCAGTTTTCCCAGCACCACTTGTTAAAGAGATTGTCTTTACTCCATTGTATATTCTTGCCTCCTTTGTCAAAGATAAGGTGTCCATATGTGTGTGGATTTATCTCTGGGCTTTCTATTTTGTTCCATTGATCTATATGTCTGTCTTTGTGCCAGTACCATACTGTCTTGATGACTGTGGCTTTGTAGTAGAGCCTGAAGTCGGGCAAGTTGATTCCTCCAGTTCCATTCTTCTTTCTCAAGATTGCTTTGGCTATTCGAGGTTTTTTGTATTTCCATACAAATCTTGAAATTATTTGTTCTAGTTCTGTGAAAAATATGGCTGGTAGCTTGATAGGGATTGCATTGAATTTGTAAATTGCTTTGGGTAGTATACTCATTTTCATTATATTGATTCTTCCAATCCATGAACATGGTATATTTCTCCATCTATTAGTGTCCTCTTTGATTTCTTTCATCAGTGTTTTATAGTTTTCTATATATAGGTCTTTAGTTTCTTTAGGTAGATATATTCCTAAGTATTTTATTCTTTTCGTTGCAATGGTGAATGGAATTGTTTCCTTGATTTCTTTTTCTACTTTCTCATTATTCATGTATAGGAATGCAAGGGATTTCTGTGTGTTGATTTTATATCCTGCAACTTTACTATATTCATTGATTAGCTCTAGTAATTTTCTGGTGGAGTCTTCAGGGTTTTCCATGTAGAGGATCATGTCATCTGCAAACAGTGAAAGTTTTACTTCTTCCTTTCCAATTTGGATTCCTTTTATTTCTTTTTCTGCTCTGATTGCTGTGGCCAAAACTTCCAGAACTGTGTTGAATAGTAGCGGTGAAAGTGGGCACCCTTGTCTTGTTCCTGACTTTAGGGGAAATGCTTTCAATTTTTCACCATTGAGGATAATGTTTACTGTGGGTTTGTCATATATAGCTTTTATTATGTTGAGGTATGTTCCTTCTATTCCTGCTTTCTGGAGAGTTTTTATCATAAATGGATGTTGAATTTTGTCAAAGGCCTTCTCTGCATCTATTGAGATAATCATATGGCTTTTATTTTTCAATTTGTTAATGTGGTGAATTACATTGATTGATTTGCGGATATTGAAGAATCCTTGCATTCCTGGGATAAAGCCCATTTGGTCATGGTGTATGATCTTTTTAATGTGTTGTTGGATTCTGATTGCTAGAATTTTGTTGAGGATTTTTACATCTATGTTCATCAGTGATATTGGCCTGTAGTTTTCTTTTTTTGTAGTATCTTTGTCAGGTTTTGGTATTAGGGTGATGGTGGCCTCATAGAATGAGTTTGGAAGTTTACCTTCCTCTGCAATTTTCTGGAAGAGTTTGAGTAGGATAGGTGTTAGCTCTTCTCGAAATTTTTGGTAGAATTCAGCTGTGAAGCTGTCTGGACCTGGGCTTTTGTTTGCTGGAAGATTTCTGATTACAGTTTCAATTTCCGTGCTTGTGATGGGTCTGTTAAGATTTTCTATTTCTTCCTGGTTCAGTTTTGGAAAATTGTACTTTTCTAAGAATTTGTCCATTTCTTCCACATTGTCCATTTTATTGGCATATAACTGCTGATAGTAGTCTCTTATGATCCTTTGTATTTCTGTGTTGTCTGTTGTGATCTCTCCATTTTCATTTCTAATTTTATTGATTTGATTTTTCTCTCTTTGCTTCTTGATGAGTCTGGCTAATGGTTTGTCAATTTTATTTATCCTTTCAAAGAACCAGCTTTTGGCTTTGTTGATTTTTGCTATGGTCTCTTTTGTTTCTTTTGCATTTATTTCTGCCCTGATTTTTAAGATTTCTTTCCTTCTACTAACTCTGGGGTTCTCCAATTCTTCCTTTTCTAGTTGCTTTAGGTGTAGAGTTAGGTTATTTATTTGACTTTTTTCTTGTTTCTTGAGGTATGCCTGTATTGCTATGAACTTTCCTCTTAGCACTGCTTTTATAGTGTCCCACAGGTTTTGGGTTGTTGTGTTTTCATTTTCATTAGTTTCTATGCATATTTTGATTTCTTTTTTGATTTCTTCTGTGATTTGTTGGTTATTCAGAAGTGTGTTGTTCAACCTCCATATGTTGGAATTTTTAATAGTTTTTTTTTTTCCTGTAATTGAGATCTAATCTTAATGCATTGTGGTCAGAAAAGATGCTTGGAATGATTTCAATTTTTTTGAATTTATCAAGTTTAGATTTATGGCCCAGGATGTGATCTATCCTGGAGAATGTTCCATGAGCACTTGAGAAAAAGGTGAAATTCATTGTTTTGGGGTGAAATGTCCTATAGATATCAATTAGGTCTAACTGGTCTAATGTATCATTTAAAGTTTGCATTTCTTTGTTGATTTTCTGTTTAGTTGATCTGTCCATAGGTGTGAGTGGGGTATTAAAGTCTCCCACTATTATTGTGTTATTGTTGATTTCCCCTTTCATACTTGTTAGCATTTGTCTTACATATTGCGGTGCTCCTGTATTGGGTGAATATATATTTATAATTGTTATATCTTCTTCTTGGATTGATCCTTTGATCATTATGTAGTGGCCTTCTTTGTCTCTTTTCACAGCCTTTGTTTTAAAGTCTATTTTATCTGATATGAGTATTGCCACTCCTGCTTTCTTTTGGTCTCTATTTGCGTGGTATATCTTTTTCCAGCCCTTCACTTTCAGTCTGTATGTGTCCCTTGTTTTGAAGTGGGTCTCTTGTAAGCAGCATATAGAGGGGTCTTGTTTTTGTATCCATTCAGCCAGTCTTTGCCTTTTGGTTGGGGCATTCAACCCATTTATGTTTAAGGTAATTATTGATAAGTATGATCCTGTTACCATTTACTTTATTGTTTTGCGTTCGGGTTTATACACCCTTTTCGTGTTTCCTGTCTAGAGAATATCCTTTAGAATTTGTTGGAGAGCTGGTTTGGTGGTGCTGAATTCTCTCAGCTTTTGCTTGTCTGTAAAGCTTTTGATTTCTCCTTCGTATTTGAATGAGATCCTTGCTGGGTACAGTAATCTGGGCTGTAGGTTATTGTCTTTCATCACTTTAAGTATGTCTTGCCATTCCCTCCTGGCCTGAAGAGTTTCTATTGAAACATCAGCTGTTAAACTTATGGGAATCCCCTTGTGTGTTATTTGTTGTTTTTCCCTTGCTGCTTTTAATATTTGTTCTTTGTGTTTGATCTTTGTTAATTTGATTAATATGTGTCTTGGGGTGTTTCGCCTTGGGTTTATCCTATTTGGAACTCTCTGTGTTTCTTGGACTTGGGTGATCATTTCCTTCCCCATTTTAGGGAAGTTTTCAACTATTATCTCCTCAAGGATTTTCTCATGATCTTTCTTTCTGTCTTCTTCTTCTGGGACTCCTATAATTCGAATGTTGGAACGTTTCATATTGTCCTGGAGGTCTCTGAGATTGTCCTCATTTCTTTTAGTTCGTTTTTCTTGTTTCCTCTCTGATTCATTTATTTCTACCATTCTATCTTCTATTTCACTAATCCTATCTTCTGCCTCCGTTATTCTGCTATTTGTTGCCTCCAGAGTGTTTTTGATCTCATTTATTGCATTATTCATTATATATTGACTCTTTTTTTATTTCTTCTAGGTCCTTGTTAAACCTTTCTTGCATCTTCTCAATCCTTGTCTCTAGGCTATTTATCTGTGATTCCATTTTGATTTCAAGATTTTGGATCATTTTCACTATCAATATTCAGAATTATTTCTCAGGTAGATTCCCTACCTCTTCCTCTTTTGTTTGGTTTGGTGGGCAGCTCTCCTGTTCTTTTACCTGCTGAGTATTCCTCTGTCTCTTCATCTTGATTATATTGCTGCGTTTGGGGTGGCCTTTTTATATTCTGGTAATTTGTGAAGTTCTCTTTATTATGAAGCTTCCTCACTGTGGGTGGGGTTGTATCAGTGGCTTGTCTAGGTTTCCTGGTTAGGGAGGCTTGTGTTGGAGTTCTGGTGGGTGGAGCTGGGTTTCTTCTCTGGAGTGCAGTGGAGTGACCAGTAATGGGTTATGAGACGTCAAAGCTTTTGGGGTAACTTTGAGCTGCCAGTATATTAAACCTCAGGGGTGTGTTCCTGTGTTGCTGGAGAATTTGCGTGGTATGTCTTGTTCTGGAACTTGTTGATCCTTGGGTGGAGCTTGGTTTCAGTGTAGGTATGGAGGCATTTGATGAGCTCCTATTGCTTAATGTTCCCTGAATTCAGGAGTTCTCTGATGTTTTCAGGCTTTGGACTTAAGCCTCCTGCTTCTGGTTTTCAGTTTTATTTTTACAGTAGCCTCTAGACTTCTCCATCTATACAGCACCGATGATAAAACATCTAAGTTAAAGATGAAAAGTTTCTCCACATTGAGAGACACTCAGAGAGGTTCACTGAGTTACAAGGAGAAGAGAAGAGGGAGGGGGTAGTTAGAGGTGACTGGAATGAGATGCGGTGAGATCAAAAGAGGAGAGAGCAAGCTAGCCAGTAGTCACTTCCTTATGTGCGTTCCATAGTCTGGACTGCTCAGAGGTATTTATGGAGTTATACAGGGAAGAGGAGAGGGAGGAAGTAGACAGAGATGGCCAGGAGGATAAGAGAGAGGAATGAGAAGGAGAGAGAGAAATCCTGCCAGTAACCAGTTATTTAGGTGTTCTCCACCATCTGGAAGACACAGAGATTCACAGAGTTGGATAGAGAAGAGATGGGGGAGAAAAGAGACAGAGGCCACCTGGTGGAGAAACAGGAGAGTCCAGAGGAGGAGAGAGTGGACAAGCCAGTAATCTCGCTCTCAGGTAAAATGGGGTAGTGAAGTTTGGGTTTTTAAATGTACAAAATTGACAACAAAAACCAAAGAGCAAATATTAAAAATCTAGAGTAGAGGTTGGATTTTCAAAAATATAATATTAAAGAAAAGAAGCAGAAGGAAAAAGGAAAAAAGAAAGAAAAAAAAAGAAAAAAGCCCAAGATTAAAAAAAAAAAAAAAACACCAATAACCACCCAAAGACTATATATGGTGTTTGCCTTTAAAAAAAAAAGCCTTTTTTTGAATAGTAATAATAGGTTATAGAAATAAAAATTAGAAGAGAAATAGAAGACTTAACTATTAAAAAAAGTGAGAAAAAAAAAGGAATGATTTTAAAAATAGTAAAAATATATCTGGCTCTTCTCTGATGTTGTGGGCAGTGTGGGGTCACTTCCAAGGCGGTTCCCTCTGTTTAACTTCTTTATGCTGGTTTTTTAGGTTCACTAATTCAGTCGCGCTGTGGGGAGGGGGGATGCTGCAAACAAACAGCGCTGTCGTGTGCACACAGTGTCTCAGCCCCGCTGGACCTGTCCCTTCTCGCGGCGTACAAACCGCTCCGGCTCTACAATGCTCAGCCGGGAACCGTCTGAGGCCGGCCCTAGGCTGCGTGCACTTCCCCGGTCTAAGCCGCTCAGGTTCGGCGCTCAGGCAGCCCTCAGAGGCACAGATTCCGTTGGGACTGCGCTTTGTGCCCTTCCCAGGTCCGAGTAGCTCAGGAGTTTGGCAAGCGCGATCGTTGCGACTTGTCGCCTTTTCTGCCTCTGCTGCTCAGCTTTCTGGGTGGACCGCTGGCGCCCCTTGTGAGGCAGATGGTGACTGTCCAGCACCCCCAGAAGTCTTAGCAAAGAAGCCTGTTTGCAGTTTGGTAAGTGAAGTCTCTCCGGGTCTGCGATTGCCCCTTTCCAGCCCTTACGGCTCTGGCTGCCTGTCCCCGGCGGGGGATGGTCTGCAGCTGGCTTTTTCCGTTCCGTCCTTTGTTCTGTGCTCGGTCCTGGCGGTGTCTTATGTTCGAGCTTTTCGCGTGGTAGCTATCCCACAGTCTGGTTTGCTAGCTCAAGTTAGATCGTTCTGATTGCGCGTGGGGCGTTCCTGCCCGATTCTTACAAAGCACTGCAGCCCGCGCCTCCCACGCGTCCCTGCCCTGCCCCCACTTCCCAGTGGCGGATGCAGGCGTCTGTGCTGCTTTTCCGCTGGGGGGTTACTGTTGGGCTTGTGATCTGTTGGTTTAAATTAATTATTTATTTTTCCCTTCCTGTTATGTTGCCCTCTGTGTTTCCAAGGCTCGCCACAGACTCGGCAGGAAGAGTGTTTCCTGGTGTTTGGAAACCTCTCTTCTTAAAATTCCCTTCCCGGGACGGGCTTCCCTTCCCGGGACGGAGCTCCCTCCCCACCTCCTTTGTCTCCTTTTTTGTCTATTTTTTCCTACCTGTTTTTGAAGACAATGGTCTGCTTTTCTGGTTGCCTGATGTCCTCTGCCAGCCTACAGAAGTTGTTTTGTGGAGTTTGTTCAGCGTTGAACTGTTCTTTTGAGGAATTTGTGAGGGAGAAAGTGGTCTTCCCATCCTATTCCTCTGCCATCTTAGGACCGCCCTCCGTTTCTTTTACTCTTAAATGATCTGTTCTGAAATCCCTTATTGTTACCTTGGCTAAGTGAATAATATTGTTTCACAATGACCTATAATCCTATCTGACTGAGTGTTCTAAACCTTTTTGATATTTGTTGACAAAGCTTCCTAAATCATTCTAATGAAGAAGATTTCTAGCTTACTTTGGGATGCTTCAGAGGGTCCCTGAAACGTCCCAAAGAGAGATATTACACTAATTAGGTTCATTTTGTATACAGAATAACATGGGAGTATTGTCAAGTGAGTAATAAGTCTCGGGTTATAATGTATGGTAAATGTTACTAATATTGGAGAAGGCAATGGCAACCCACTCCAGTACTCTAGCCTGGAAAATCCCATGGATGGAGGAGCCTGGTGGGCTGCAGTCCACGGGATCGCTAAGAGTCAGACACGACTGAGCGACTTCACTTTCACTTTTCACTTTCATGCATTGGAGAAGGAAATAGCAACCCACTCCAGTGTTCTTGTCTGGAGAATCCCAGGAACAGAGGAGTCTAGTGGGCTGCCGTCTATGGGGTCGCACAGGGTTGGACACGACTGAAGCGACTTAGCAGCAGCAGCAGCAGCAGCAGCAACAGAAACTGTATGGAGTTCCTAAAATTTTTATGTTTAGGTAAAACGTTATCAGGCATAATTCTAGTTACTATCTCAAAATATTGTCATAGCACTAACCAAGTTTTGCCAAAATGCTTCCTCTTCAAGATTTATAAAAAGGACTTTTGGACAAATGCCCAGTTCAGTTTCTGAACTGGCTCTAATGAAAAACCTGATGACTTCACAAAGGTTAACAAAAAGACTGAATGAACTGATGAATATGCTTGTAACTTTTATGGTTTCTATCTGAAAAATTACTGATTTGAATCTGTGTTTTCCAGGTGTAAGAAAAAAAAACCTTCCCCTCAAACTAATTATGACAGTAATTGGTAAAATTATATTTTATAAACAAATTGAAACATTTATCTTTTCTCTATATCTGAACCCTCCAGAGATTGGAAGCTCTTAGTTTCCAGCAACTTTATCAGATAAGTTAGGAAGGTTATCTCAGTAACAGGGACAGAGATCTCAAGGAATTTTGGAGACCTTGAAAAGGCAAAAATTTTCTTAGCTCTTTTAGGCAAAATCTGATAAGCCTTTGGCATGACTTTTCTAGCCCTGAAAGGTTTTATTTTAAAACTTCAGTCTGAGACTCTATAAAGTGTCAGCAAAGCAAAAAAGTCTGTGATCAATTATGGTTCTAGAAGTCATCAGGCCAAGTTTATTGAGACCAAACCTATATTACAAACACTTCTTACTTTGGTTATATTTGGTAAAAATGATGGTGATTTTAGGGACAAAGAGATGTTTCAATGAATGTTAAATCCCAGTTTGTCAATGGAGGTCTGTATCTACTATTTCCTGGATAGTTCTTTGCTGTTAGGATATATTAATGCAAAATTTAATTGAATTATTAAACGACACTCTAGGGTTGTTTCTGAAGCTTGTCTCAGTAATCTCTCTTTGGATGAAGATCAGATGCCTCACACGTGACCTTCAATCAAGACTGGAAGACGACAAAATTTAAGGAACTGTCTCCAACCTGGAAGGACCTTTCTATCAGGTTCTCTAAACTAGCTAACACGCAGTGAAACCAAAGGGAAACTGACTCGGGGTTAACTCCCAATTCCAAAGGACCCTGAGCTGCACTGGTCCATAGAGAGGCCTGCTGACCTCAGATTCACCTTAAAACAATGCTCAAACAGGAAACTACACCACAGGAGGATGAGAAGAAAATGACATCACCCAAGATGCTGATCTGACTTTTATGATTGTTTATAATGTTTTCCTGATTCCTTGGACCTATGCCTATCAGCCACATGTTTTCTATCATGGACATCTTCTCATCCATTAAAAGGAAAACTCCCACAGTTATGGGGAAGATCTACATGGTTAACACCAGGCTATGGTCATTTAGGTTTAAAGGCTCCTCTATGTTGGAATGGTTAAATCATACTAAAAATGATCAACCTGCTAATTATGAGATAAGGCTGGGTGCTTTATGAACTATGCCTATTATTACCCATAGAGAGAGTGATTGGTGTGGAACTCAGGGGATTTGTGGCACTAATTTATGGCCTTCACATCTACAGGGATGGATACGAAGGTGTAGCCTGGGATTCCCATGAATTTAAGCTCATCAGTTCAGTTCAGTTCAGTCGCTCAGTCGTGTCTGACTCTTTGCGACCCCATGAATCACAGCACGCCAGGCCTCCCTGTTCATCACCAACTCCTGGACTTCACAGATTCACATCCATCGAGTCAGTGATACCATCTAGCCATCTCATCCTCGGTCGTCCCCTTCTCCTCCTGCCCCCAATCCCTCCCAGAAATCCCAGGGCTGATCTCCTTCAGAATGGACTGGTTGGATCTCCTTGCAGACCAAGGGACTCTCAAGAGTCTTCTCCAACACCACAGTTCAAAAGCATCAATTCTTCGGCACTCAGCCTTCTTCACAGTCCAACTCTCACATCCATACATGACCACAAGAAAAACCATAGCCTTGAGTAGACGGACCTTAGTCGGCAAAGTAATGTCTCTGCTTTTGAATATACTGTCTAGGTTGGTCATAACTTTTCTTCCAAGGAGTAAGCGTCTCTTAATTTCATGGCTGCAATCACCATCTGCAGTGATTTTGGAGCCCCCAAAAATAAACTCTGACACTGTTTCCACTGTTTCCCCATCTATTTCCCATGAAGCGATGGGACCAGATGCCATGATCTTCATTTGCTGAATGTTGAGCTTTAGGCCAACTTTTTCACTCTCCTCTTTCACTTTCATCAAGAGGCTTTTTAGTTCCTCTTCACTTTCTGCCATAAGGGTGGTGTCATCTGCATATCTGAGGTTATTGATATTTCTCCCGACAATCTTGATTCCAGCTTGTGTTTCTTCCAGTCCAGCGTTTCTCATGATGTACTCTGCATATAAGTTAAATAAGCAGGGTGACAATATACAGCCTTGACGTACTCCTTTTCCTATTTGGAACCAGTCTGTTCCATGTTCAGTTCTAACTGTTGCTTCCTGGTCTGCATACAGATTTCTCAAGAGGCATGTTAACAAATTAGAGGTAACCCTAACCAATCTACCATTGGTATGATCCCAGTGTGTCAAAGATCTGTATTCTACTGGTATGACCACTTAGCAGCTTGTGTGTGTGTGTGTGTGTGTGTGTGTGTGCACCTTCAATGGTGTTGGAGGATGTAATTGACCATATCTAAGCCTTAACAACTTCCATAAGCTTTAAATGGTAGTAACTGGGCTATTAGCCTATTGAATTCTGTGTCTATGATGAGAAAGGCAGTGCTAGGCAACTGCAAGGCCCTTGATACCTTATAGCATCTCAGGGAGATATCTGTGCTATAATTAAAATTGAATGCTGTATTTTCATACCTGATAAATCCTTTAATGTAACACATTTGAACCGTGTGAAAAATCAGATTTCTGCTCTAAGTGATTCATTCCCTAGTCTTGACGATCTTTAAAAAAAAAACTGGTGTGGGAGGCTCAGGGCTAAAATATTTACTTTTAATTCCACTAATGTTATTAATATACCATTTGTATTTTGCTTGTTTCACAAGATTATTATTTCCTGTATTACCAAGTATTTGACTGAGCCTCCAGTGGAAATGATGACTAGACTTGAAGCAGTGGATCAAATGAATAGCTCGATACATGATCAATGACTGTAGCAGTGTAACTCTAGGTGTGAAAAGATGCAACAAAGGAAATGCTTCCCTGGACCATAACTAGAAGACAGGTGTCCAGAGATCTTTGACTGTTAAGACCTAGTCCAGTAATAGCACATTGTTTTAGGACAAAGACCTTCAAAACTGGGAACGAGCCTTCCCAGCAACGCAGGACAAAATGGTCATGAAATGCCCCCCAGAGTATGGATGTATGACCACAAGGGGGCTGTGTCAACTACAAATTGGCACTTACCAAGAGCATCACCAGCAACTGAACAACAAAGGCAATCGCCATCTGCCTCTACGGAGACTGAACCCCATGCTGCTGCAGCTGCTGACCTGCAACACCCCCCGAGGAAGTTCAGGGTGGAGTGAGGCACTCTGCGCTCCAGGGAATCTGGTGGGACCGGGTCTTTAGATAGTTGGATGTTTTTAGGAACAGATTTTGTGATCTCAATCCTTGCATCTCCTCATATCTAGAGAAGCACTAAATCCCCTCCTGGTGACATCAGATCCTCATGACTAACAAAAACCTTTTGTAAAATGAGTGCTTCAGGGTATTGAACTCCCCCTTCCCAAAAATCTTATATATTGACCTTCCCAACTGCTGCTTTGGAGCAGTCTCTCAGAGCTCTCTGAGATGCTGCCTCCCAGGCTGCAGTCCTCATTTTGTCCAGAATACAACTTAACTCACAACTCTCAAGTTATACATCTGTTTTTAGTTGACATAAGCTATCATCACCATCCTCTGAGTCCACAGGACTCCTGAGTGCTGGGATCCTTGGTCCTCAGCCGGGGCCTCACTGGGGACAGTGGAGCCGCTCCCCCAGGTTTTGGACCCTAGAGTGGGGAGACCAGAGCCAGGGCAAGGGTTTTTCATGGCAAAGGGGACTTTACCTGGGGGGTGGGGGTGCAGCTGCAGCTTCTGGGCTCCCCGACTTCACTCTGCAGGGATGTGCAGGGGGGCACCTTCTCTGCCACCAGGATCCTTTGGGACAGAGACCCCCAAACCCAGGATGGACATGTCCTGGTGCTGGCCAGGTGGACAGGGTCTCCGGGGGTCTGTTGGCAAGGGCCCTTGTGAGGTGGGGTCTGCCCTGCAGCCAGTCCTGCGAGCCCCGGTGTCACCCTGGCAAGACCCGGGAGACCCTAGAGCCATGTGAACAGGCAGGATCTCCAGGGAACTGGCTTGGCCCATGGGCAGGTAGGTGGAGGGCTATCAAGGAAAAGAGTCCCAGGAGGAGGCTACAGAGGAGAGGGGGCTCAGGGGACATCACAGCAAAGGCACTCGCTGACCCTTTCTGCCGGAAGCCAGCACGGGAGATCCCACCCATGGCAAAGGTCATGAGGAAGAGCTCTGTCGGGCAAAGGCGAGATCAGGCCTCGAGGGAACCCCCTGGACCTTCCCAAGCATCTACCCCAAAACCAGAATCTGTCTGTCTTACTATGTTATGACTTTCACCAACTCCTCTGACATTAGCAGGGGGCTATCCCCAACCACCTTTCTCTGGAAAAAGTTAACTTAGAGCTCCAGTTAATAGTCTCCTGCATATAAAAGGAGTATCTCAGCTCAAACCCCTCTGATGGCTCTCTAACTTGCCTGACAGGTTTCCCCAGACTTTCACAACTATGCATGTGATTGTTACAGCCTCCCAACCTCTAGAGGCACAAGAAGCTTAAAACATCTTAAAGATATAGAGCCTTTTAAAGAGCTAAGAATTATATTGGTGAAGGGTTTCATTGTTGAGTTAATGATTGCTACCACGCCTCCATATCCTCTATCTTTTAGGCACCTGGGAGGATATTAATCAATGTAATTGGGATGCAGAAATATGAATATAGTAGTTTTGATGTTAGCAATACTATACCTTTGAGTTAATGAATTTTCTCTTTATTATAAATCATTGTACTCCTCTTTCTTTGTAATAAATCATTGTATCCTTGCTATGTAAGAATGTAACTTTATTTAGTGCTTTCTGAGAGTGACACCAGACTTTAGAAAGAACAACACTTTTAGGGCAAATAAGTTTTCTCGTTGATGGACCCTTATCAGAAAAGGGTCATAAAATGCTAATAGGCCTCCTGGCCAGAAAATGATGTAAATCACCTAAGACCTGTGTATACAGATAGGTGTGCAGAGAGAAAGCCTCGTCTCGATAAGGGTCAGGGCTGCTGTCCCTGCATGACTTTGTATTTTCCATTATTCTCCATGTACAGCTTAAGGTATATAAGCTCCCTGGAAAAATAAAGTTTTGGGCCTCGCCTCATCATTGTTTGGCTCCCCCGTGTCAATTCTCTCTTTCTTTCTTTCTCTCTCTCTTACTCTCTTTTTCAGGCTGATCCCCTGGAGCACAGGGTCTCGCTGTGTTCACTTTTCTGCCTGGGCTTCTAAGACCCACACGAGAGGGAGCCCAAGGCGGGGCATCCTCCACTATTCAAGCGGGCACCTGTGGCCTACGTGAACAGTGTAAGCCCCTTGTCTTGGGACTTTATTGGCTTTCTGTGTAAACCAAGGAATATCGGCCTCTTTCTATTTTCTTAACTGCAACATTCTTTCTTTATCTCTCTATCTTTAAATAAATCCTTATCTCTCTCTATATCTCTAAATAAATAAATAAATCTCAGTCGCCAACACCGTCCACGCTTCAGATACCCTGGATCCAACCGGGGCTGGTCCCCGGTACCTCTCCACCCCAGGAGGGGCTGCAGGGAGCTGGGCAGGCCTCCCAGGAAGTTGGATCACCGAAGGGTCCAGGTTCAGTGGACGCCTGAGTGGCAGCGTCAGAGCTCAGATTTTGACCCCAGTGAGAGCTCAGTTTAGGGCCAAGAGCAGAGCTCAAATTGTGATCAAGGAGTGGAGTTTAATAACGGTCTTCAGGGCATCAGGGCCAAGGTCTTCACTCTCTGAGCTGCGGCTGTTAGTCATCTGTCTCAGTCAGCCAGGGCCACCATAACAGAATGCCACAGGCTGGGTGACAGAAACAAGGCAATCTACTGCTCTGTGATCAGCGCTCCTTGCAGGCAGGTGCGAGTTGGGCCTCTTCCTGGTCTGCAGGCGGCCCCCTTGCCCTGTATCCTCAGGTGGTAGAGAAGGACGGGTGCCCAACCTCCTGACCTATGCAGCGAACCATCACATCGGGGCTTAGTGCTTCAGCGTATGAATTTGGGGAGGACACCGTCCAGCCCCTGGCCCCTCAAAATTCACATCCTTCTCACATGCACAGTGCACTCACATCATCCCAACAGCCTCAGAAGCCCTAACTCATTACAGCACCAACACGGACGCCTAGAGCCCAAAATCTCCCCTGATCTCTCATCGCATGTGGCTGAGGCCGGGTAGGATTCATCCTGGCAGATTCCTCTCCAGCTGTGAATCTGTGAAGCCAGACGAGTTAATACAGCAGTGGGATAGACTGAGAACAGACATTCCCACTGCAAAGGGGGAAACCGGAAGGAAGGATGGTGGGTTCCAACCCCAGCAAAGCTGGTCCTGCCTGGTGTCAGCCGACGACTCTGCTGTGACTGCAGGCGTCGGGCAGCGCTCTCAACCTGCGCCCCTGGACACCAGGAGACCCCCAGTAGGGCAACCGAGAAGGTCTCCAGGCCCTGCCAAAGGTCCCCTGGGCTGCAGAAATAACGCTGCCATCTGAGAACCACTGCCTCACAATGACCACTTCATATCAAATCACACCAACAAACACAGAGGCAACAGTCAATGTTTGAAGAATGAGTTTTCCAGGCTGGTGCTAGGTGCTGGGTGCCTTGAATACAAAGACAGATAAGAAGGTCCCAGCCCAAGGTCCCCCAGCCCTGGTGAACTGGAGTGAGGGTGGGGTGCACACAGGTGGCCCCAATGGAAACAGCAAAGGCACAAGCATTTTGCTTTCCATGTGAGGCGGTTGAGCCTGGGGAGGGGGGCGGTGATTGCTTGAGGGGGGCGATGGCCTGGGGATTGGCGGGGGCGGGGGGGGGGCGCGGGGTTCAGAAAGTTCCACGGGGGCAGCCTGGGCAAGGAAGGTGTGCCATGCTGGTGCCACACTCACCTCTGCTCAAGGTCAGGTTCCTCCCCGTCTCTGGTCCCCAGGCTCTTTTGGACAGAGCCCAGCCTGTGGGAGCCGGGGGCTGGAGGGTGGGGGAGACCCAGGGGTGCTGAGCCACGGGATTCAGGCCACCCCTGTCATCCGGGGCTGTCCCCTACTGAGGCACCCTCCTGTCCCTCAGCCTCCCTACAGCCCAGGGAGTGCCCCCAGTGCTCACCCTCCAGCAGTGTCCTTTCCACCTGTGACATGCCCTGGCCCTTTTCCAGGGTAAATCAAACAGGGGAGTAGGATCTGCTCCCTGAGGCCATCTGGGGGCCAGGAAGATCTGAGGAAACGAAAGGCACTCTCTTCCGCAGGGAGGGGCTTGTTGCCCCCAGACTCATGCCGAGGCCAGTAGGCACTTGGTGCAGCCTGGGCCGTCAGCCCCTGCCGACACTCCAAGGGGTCCTGGGAAGACTGCTCACAAAGGTCAGGTGAAAGGACAGCAGGGATCCCTCCTGGCCCCCAGGTCAACAGCAGTTGGGAGCCACCGTTGCCACCCCCCACCGCTGGGTTCGGAGGAATGCAGGAAGAGCCACGTTAGGGAAATTAAAATGGAAGAAGTCTTGTTCAGGCTTCAGAAGCAGGAGATCAGACCTCTGACCTGCTTCTGCCTTGCCTGTCACTGCCTGGACTCTGTGCCTGCCTGCACGCGCAGTCAGGTGACACTTTAGATCAGAAAGGGGCTTGGAATTCTTGAGTCCCTGAAGGGGTTGGTCTGGCCAACCTCCCGGGTCTAACTCACAACGTGAAGCAATCAGTTGAGAGGTTGTAACTCACAACGTGAAGCAATCAGCATTGTAAAACTTTTTAAAAACAGAGCTGCATTCTTCTTGATGATGGTATCAGTTTGCAGCCTGGGCTTATAAGCAGGAGCCCCCAAAACTGCAATCTGAAGTCTCATCTGTGGGGTGGATGCACTGCTGGGGACCCTTTCCCAATTAGGACTCCAGATTGCTGGAGGGTCTTCCCAGAGCCTTTTAAGTCTGGATAAGTAGTTGGCCCAAGCTGGTGATGTTTAATAAGTATTTACTTCTGTTATATATCTTTCTTTGCTTTTCTTTTAATGACTGTATATTAAAATTAAGTCAAATAGTCCTCTGTTAAATATTGAAATTGTTTATTTGTGTGTAACAAGTGGTTTCTTTTGTTAACAAATCCGTCAAACCTAAACAATTTTCGGCAATACAGGTGGGTTCCCAGAGGCTGGCCGGAGGCGTTGATGGGAGAAGGGTGGGAAAGGGACACAGTCACTGCCACCATGGCCCTGGCGTCCCGGTGTGGCTGAAGAGCTGGCCTGCTGATGAACCTCCCACCCCCCTCAGGTCTTGACGGTGGAAGCCTTTCTAGGCTCCTTATGGAACTGCCCTCTCTGCGAGGCTGGAGAAGCTGCCTGCCGGCCTCCTCCTGGGGTGGCTGAGAAATGGGCCCCCATTCCCCAGCAGGCTCTGCCTTCCGGAAACAGAGAGAAGGCCAGGGAGGGTGCAGCCTGGCAGGCACTGCGGATCTGCCCCGCCCTGGGGCCTGGACCATCGGTGTTGACTGTGGGCAGCTGACCCTGCCCTGCCAGCAGAGCGCTTAAAGCCGCCCAGGCTCTGCTCACCTGAACCCGCCACCATGAAGGCTCTCCTCCTCCCCCTGCTCGCTGCTAACTTGGCCTTGCAGCCGGGTGAGGCTTGGGTGGGCCCTGGGGCAGAGCTGGGGGAGCAGGCCCTGGGGGTGGGAGGATGAGGGAGGCAAGAGGGGCCCAGAGGGAAGAGGTGGCTGGGAGGAGGCAAGCAGAAGAAGGGGCTCGAGGCGCCGGTGGAGCCTGCGTGCAGGCGGGCTGCTGGCGGCCTGTTGGCCCTTCGCTGTGTGGACCTCAGCTTCGACCTGTCCTGCCCGAGGAGATGAATCACCAGGAGCTGGAGCCTCGCCCCAGGGACAGAGCCGGCCCGGCCAGGGATGCACCCACCACTCATCGTTCTGGGGACGAGGCCACTGAGAGGCACCTTGCCCGGTGATGCAGGCCATTTGGGAAGGGTCCTGTCCACCCTGCCCTCCCCTGCCTGGTGCCCCTCCCTCTCAGGAATGTGGCATTGTGACAGGGCCTTAGGGAGGCTGGGCAGGGCGCCCCCATGTGCGGGGCCCCTAGTCTGTGGCTCTTGTGCACGGGACGGTGCCCCCTGCTCCATGCAGGAGAGGAGTAAACGAGGTTCCTGTCCCCCGGCACTGCAGAGAGGGGCAGCCCATCACCCCACCCCTCATTCCCCCACAGGCACCGCCCTCCAGTGTTACTCCTGCGAGGACCAGGGCAACAATGAGGGCTGCCAGCGTGTGCAGAACCAGGGCTGGGCCGAGCGCGTCGGTGAGTGGCCGATGTCCCCCTGGCCTCTCTGCGTCCTGCCCTGCTCCCCCTCCTGCGCCCTCCCCCGGACTCCCCGCCCCCCGCGCCGTCCCCCAGAGGCCCCCCCTGCCCCGAGCCCTCCGCCAGGACGTCCCGCCCCCAGCGCCGTCCCCGGACGCCCCCTTCCCCCTCCTGCAGTCCCTGGACGCCCCAGCCACTCGCCGCCCCGCGCCCTCCCCCGGACGCCCTGCCCCCGGCGCCGTTCCCCAGACTCCTGCAGGCGCTCCAAGGGCCGGGGATTGGGTCTCCGCACTGGACTGTTCATCCTTCTGACCACCCGCCCACCGGCCCCCTTGTTCTCCCATCCCGGCACAGATATGGGCACTCCGTTTCCCATCCATCCACCCCCGCCCTACCCCTTACGGATGGGACAGAGGACCCATCCGTCTGTCCCCTCACCCATAACCCGTCCCTTTCACCGCTCGCCCTCTGCGCACCCGTTGGCCCTCGTCCCTCCACCCTACATCCACTCATTCACTGAGCATCTCCAGTGCCGGCAGAGGGTCTGGATGCCCGGGCATGTGGACATGGATGAGACCAGGCCCCCGCCCTCACAGGGCTTGGGGTCGTCTGGGGGTCGACCCAAGCTCTGGAGTTTCAGGCAAGAGTCAGGACAGGAGGCAGGCCGCAGGAGCTGGGGCAGGGCAGGTTGAGTGCCCAAGGCCCAGCCCTGCCCAGCATCTCCATCGCTCCTTCCCCCACAGAAGCCATCGGTCTCCTGACAGTCATCAGCAAAGGCTGCAGCTCGCACTGTGTGGAGGACTCGGGGAATTCCTTCCGGAGCAAGAAAATGTCGCATGCTGCTCCCCCGACCTGTGCAACGCCAGCAGGGCCCAGGCCCTGCGGCTGGCCGGCGTCACCTGGGCGCTGCTCGGTGCTCCTGGCCGTCTGCTGCCCTGGGGCCGGGCCCAGCTGTAGGATCCAGGAGGACCCTGCTGTCCCCTGTGCCAGGCAGCAGTGTCCAGGGCCCAGGCCAGGCCTGACACACCTGGCCCCGTCACAGACCCTCTGAGACCCTCACTCAGGTCAGGCGACGCGCCCTGCCCTTCCCAGCTCTCCGTGGCTCCCTTGAGGACTCCTGCCCAGCTCCCACCGCCCAGCATGCTGGGCTTCATGATGTGAGACAGCCGGCAGATAGCCCACCAGACCCCTGCTCAATATTCCGACCCACCCTTAACCCTTGCTCAAGCACGTCTTCCTCCAGGAAGCCTTCCCTGCCTGCCCCTGCACGAGCTGAGCCAGATTCTATCTGCAGTGTCCTCCACACCCAGCATGGAGCAGGCTCTCAGAAGGGCCCTGCAAAGGCTGAGAGGAAGTGTTCCGAGTAGGCCTGGAGTCAGCAGTGTGAGGTCCTGAGAGCCCCAAGAGAGGAAGCTCGGAGGGGCGGGCTTGTTCATGGGGGTCGGGGCGGGGGCAGCAATGCCATACACACAGTAGGCCCTTAACAAAGGCCTGTGGGCTTGGCGGCAGAAAGCCTCTGTCCTTGCTTGCCCCCAGGCGGAGGTCAGGGTCAGGGTCAGGGTCTGGGCCTGTGTGGGTGTAAACATGGAAACGTGGAGCATGTTTAGAGCTCACAGAAAGAAACCAAGCCAAGGACGAGGATCCCAAGCGCTGGTGCCCGGAAGGCCTCTGCAGGACCCAAGGTCCCCAGGGAAGGACTGCGGCGCTGAGAGCAGCCACGTCCACTGAGCAGGGCTCCGGGCCTGGTGCCCACATGCCAGCCCCTCCCCATGGGGGGGTGCTCCGCCCTGGGCCGAGGCTCAGGAGGGGAGGTGCTCCGGGCCCCCACGCCCCACTCTGGACTCCACGGGCGAGCCTGAGAGGGGAGAGGCAGCTGGCCCCCGGAGGTGGGAGCCCTGGCTGCGCCCTCCATGCCCTATGACCCAGGTCCTGGCCCACCTCCTGCCGTCCCTGAGGTCTTGCAGCCATAAGCCTCCACAAGAGCTCTGCTCCCGGCCCAGCTCCCTGGGCAGAGATCTCCCCTCCTGCAGGATGGAGCGCTGACAGGCCGCCCCTCCAAGGGTGCAGACAACATGGGGCCACCTGCAGGGGCAGCCCCCCCAGTCCCCATACAGAGCTACGGGACAAAGAGGAAGTGCAAACCCCTGTCCCCAAGCTCCGGGACAACACCTGCCCCCATCTCACCCTCATGGTGTTGCTTCTTGTGCAGAACAAGGTGCGTTCTGCAAGCTGACACACCTGGTCACACTCTCTAAGGGAAACCACTTTTGTTTCTAACCTCTGTCTCTCCTTGGTAAGGAACAGAAACCATGTGGTGGCCGAAGCGGTCCTCCAGATGGACCGGCGTGTTTGTTTCTAAGATGACCCTTGTATCTTCCACGGGGGAGATGCTATCCGATCCGCTCGCAGCTCCAGTAGCCGGTGATGACCCAGCAGACCTGACAGAGCCCTTGCCACACGCCAGGCTCTTCGCTGCCACCTCCGGCACAATCATTCATTCATTCCTCCCCACTTAGAGGTAGGGCTGTGCAGAGGAGGAACCCGAAGCAAGGAGGTGAGGCAGCTTGCCCAAGATCACGCAGTCAGCTGGTCAGAACTGGCAAGGCTGCACATTCAAACTCGAGTAGATACAGACTCAGAGAGGTGAAGGAGCTGACCTGAGGCCACACAGCTGGCTCCTGCCCACCCCAAACCAAGCCCCGCAGTGGGCATCTCCTGCTCTGGCCCCAGCTCCCAGCCACACTCAGCCCCAGGCCGTCCTCCTCCAAGGACTCTGGCTGCACTGGACCAGCGGTCTGGCCCTTCCAGGGCTCAGGTTGGTGGGCTCCCCCCGGGCTGATGACTGGTCTGACTCCCTGGGGATACCCCCACCCTCCCCACTTGACTCCAGCTGCTCAGGGAGGCAGGCTGGATAGCAGGGAGTGTGGGTCTCCAGGGGGTGCTCTGCAGTCCTAGGGTACCTCCGGGGCCCTTCCCGAGTCAGGAGAGATGCCCAGTGCTTCCCCACGCCTGGTGGGCATCTCTCCTGACTCAGGAAGGGCCCCGGGGGTACCCCCGGACTGCAGAGCACCCCCTAGAGACCCCATCATCTGGCCCACATAGGCTATGGGGGTGGGGCAGCCCCCAGGTGAGTCACCGCCTCGCTGCTGAATGCTCAGGGACTGTCCCCGCCCCCAGCCTGAGCCTGGGCACACAACACCCAGAAAAGAATTGCAGCCCCAGGAGTAATCTGGTCAGTCCCCCCAGAGTCTCCCGGGCTCCACCCCTGCGCTTTGACAGACCTGCTCTCTGCCAGAGCGACCACCCCGTTTTTATAGAACTGAATTTCAGCTCCACAGTGGACTGGCCATCCACTGTGGACAAACAGGTCTGCACCCTGGTTCTGTCCGGCCAGCAGGCTACCTCTTCACGGCAATGTGGTGGTGACCAAGGCGTGCACGGATCCATGCAAGCCCTAAACCGGGACTGGCTAGGCCAAACGGGCCCGCAGAGCTGCTGCCGCTGGATCCGGGACCTCTGCATGGAACTGCTAGGGTCTGGACCCCGGGGCGGGGTCCAGGTGGGGCCGGGGTCCAGGGGCTGCCTGCTGGTTCCGACTACAGGCACTGCTGCTTTTGTTCCCTTGGGCGGCGTCTTGAGCTCATGCTTCTCTTCACTTGGAGGCTCGAACCTAGGAGGTGGCCAGTGGCGCTTAGTATGTGGGCCTGCCCCTGGTGGCGACGCCCGGTGCTACCCAGATAGGAGAGTCCTTAGGAACCAAGGGGACCCAGAAGTACCCCTCTGTCCGTCTGCCCTGCTTGGTTCTGCAGGCTCGGAGGCTCCAGGGCCAAGGGAAGGGATCGAGGCCCCGCGCCCAGGACTCCTTCCAGCCCTCCGCAAAGTGCCAGAGACCTATCACAACATGCGTGTGTCCACTGGGTGGGACAGAAGCAGCTGGATTGGTGGGGGCGTGGAGAAGGCACTGGTCCTTATAGCATTCACATTTTGAGCACCTTCAGTGCACCGGGCATCCCGCTGGCCTTGGGGTTTGGCAGTCAACGAGACAGATCAGCCCTGGCCACCTGGCCACAGGATCCAGCGGGGAGAGAGCACCCCCTACTTAAGCATTGCATCAGTGTAAAAGTAAGTACTCTGGGGATCTAGCCCAGTTTGGGGTTCCAGAAAGGGGCAGATGGAAGGGAGGGTGCCCTGTAGAGTGCATCTGTATGCACCCGCATGTCGTGTGTGCATGTGTATGTACGTGTGCACATGTGCATGTATGTGTGCATGTATGTGTGCACCCGTGTCGTGTGCATGTCTGTGCATGTGTATGTGCACTCGTGTGTGGACATCCGTGTGCCCACGTGTGTGGATGTGTGGATACATATGTGCACACATGTGTACGTGTGGTGTGCACATGTGTGTGCACGTGTGTATGCACGTGTGTGTGCTGGGTGACGTGCACAGCAGAAGCTCAGAAGGACTCAGGATGGGGGGCTGTGAGGAGGGCAGGGCTGCTGGAGCCTCGCCCACCAAGCTGCACTGTGGTCTCCAGAACTAGCTCTCTAGCTACGAGGTCCTCTCCTGGGGGGATGGGACAAGGCGGGTGACAAGGCGGCTGCATTCTGAGGGGTGGCCAAGGGGGCCTCGAAGGGCATGGCATTCCATTGGCCCTGAGAAGCTAGCCCACCCCTGGACAGATGGCTCGGAGCCCAGCCAGGGCAGGGACAGCATTACAGGGACACGTGTGAGCATGTGTGGGAAGGGTCTTCTTACTGCCAGGGTTTCCTAGGGCGGGTGGACCTGCCCTGACAGGAAATGAGCCCCCTGTTCCTGGAAGTATCCAAGCAGATCCAGGGACCCAGGACAACACTGGCCCTACTCTGCCCAGCCGCTGGTCCCAGAAGCAAAACCAGAAAAGCAAACCACTCATCCTCTGCCCAACACTGACCCTGGCGAGGAGGCCGCCTAGCACCCAGCTCTGCGGACCGCGGCTGCCCCAGGAGCTCCTTCTTCCCGGCCTGCAAGAACCCTGCAGCCCAAGCCCGCTGGGTGTGGACTGGACGGAGAGGCAGCTTCCTCAGTCCAGCCGCTGCCAGATGCCTTCTCAGAGGCACTGGACCGCAGCAATCACTCGGCAAACCCACCCTCGCAGGACTCTAATACTGACCTGAGCAGGCAGCCTCGGGGGTCACTGGCAGGTGCGGTCGTTGGAGAGGCCTGGAGGCTGGTCAGGCGAGGTGGCCTGCCTTCTCTGGGCCTTCGCGCAAAGCCCCGCAGAGAAAAGGGACAGGACATCGACTCAGTGCAGCAGCGTGTCAGGCCAGGCGTCCAGGTGCCTAAGTCGAGTTACCTTGAATCCACTGCTGAGTCATTTCAGTTACTAACTCCTCCCTCTCCACCCTGGATGTTCTTTGACTCCCGTTTCTTAAAAGAGCAAAGGGTGGGAATGCTTGGAAATGAGGTTGCGGTTGTCAGGATCTTTGGGGGCAGGGGTGAGTGCAGCGGGGTTAATGAAGTCACAGGCTGAGACTTAACAGGTGTACTGGGGCCAGACAGACACTCCTTGAATCCGCCCGCACATGGGGCTGTCGTCCTGCGAAAGCGGGGAGCCCCTGGAGGTTCGGGAGCAGAGGAGAATCGGTTTCCAGTCGTCTCCAAGTAACGCTGCTGGGGACTGGACTATTTTCCATTTCTCCCGCAAAATTTCACAGCCTAGGCCAGGGAAGTGTTGGAGGCTCTCCCAAATTAGAGGTGGAATCTCCGGGGTCAGTCCGAGTCTTCAAGCGCCAGGGAAGGCGCGAGGGGCTCGCGCTCCCAGAGGGGCCAGGGGGCGACGCTGCGGGAGACCCGGGGGCGCTCCTGCGTCCGTAGCGCCGGGAGTGACCGCCAGGTGCCGCTGCGACCCCTGGGCTCGCCGACCTATGCCCCGCCCTCCGAGGAGAAAGCGAAAGCCGCTAGCGCCGCGGCGTGGGACGAACCACTGAGAGCGTGGAGAGGGGCGCCGCGGCGAGAGGCGGTACTTCGGCCCGCGGCGACAGGCGCGTCGCCCCCTCAGCCGGCCTCGCGAGATGGTTCGTTCCGCCCGAGCAATTCAAGGGTTCCCAGGCGGGCCGGCAGAGCAGTGGAATCAGGGCCGCCGGCTGCAACGCTGCGCGCGGAACCAGCACCCGCGCTGACTGCTCTCCCGCGCCCGGCGCCCGCTGCCACGATGCTGGAGCTGCTCGTAGCGCTGCTGGCCCTGGCCCTCGCCTACTTCGCGTTGCTGGACGGCTGGTACCTCGTGCGCGTGCCGTGCGCCGTGCTGCGCGCGCGCCTCCTGCAGCCGCGCGTCCGCGACCTCCTGGCTGAGCAGAGCTATGCGGGCCGCGTGCTGCCTTCGGACTTGGACCTGCTGCTGCACATGAACAACGCGCGCTACCTGCGCGAGGCCGACGTGGCACGCATTGCGCACCTGGCCCGCTGTGGTGTGCTCGAGGGGCTGCGCGCTCTCGGGGCGCGCGCCGTGCTGGCCGCTTCCTGCGCGCGCTACCGCCGCTCGCTGCGTCTGTTCGAGCCGTTCGAGGTGCGCACGCGCCTTCTGGGCTGGGACGACCGCGCCTTTTACATGGAGGCTCGCTTCATCAGCCTGCGCGACGGCTTCGTGTGCGCGCTCCTGCGCTCCCGCCAGCATGTGCTGGGCACCTCGCCAGAGCGAGTCGTTCAGCACCTGTGCAAGCGCAGGGTGAGCATCCCCCGTCCCCCGCACGTCTCCCCTGGCCCCTGAGGACCCCTGGCCTCCTGGCCCCACACTGCCGCTTCCCCTCTGCGGGGTGCTCTCGTCCCGCCGGGTACCGCTCCCGCCCTTCCCTTTGGTCCCAGGCCAGGGCCTTCTTCACTGATGCCTTTCTTCGTGGGACCCCTCAGGGTTCCCTGATCACCTCTTTGTAGTAGGACTCAGCATGCCCACCTCCCGCTGCTTCTTAGGAACCTAGCTCCTCAGGGCTCCCTGCCTCACCCTCCACATTTTCCAGAATAGGGAAGACCCCTCTCAGTCCAAGTGTGGCCGAGAGTGCTGAGCCCGTCTCACGGGTCCTCGGTTCTGAACGAAGGATGGCGTTGGGGTGGGGGTGCTGTCGGTGACAGGAGATTGGTGGGCTTTCTCAAGGTCCTGAGACCCCCTTCACCCAGATTAGAGCTGAGGGGCTGGATCACCATCCCCGGGGTTCGGGTGAGAATTGAGCTTTCTAGAGCTGCAGGTCCTGCGCCTTTTCCAGTTGGAGAAAGGAGGGCCGCAGCACCTGCCTGGGGCTCAAGGCCCCTCCCCAGGGCCTGCTATTCCCGGCACAGTTGGGCCTGCCGCTGCGGCATGGCAAAGGGGCCCTGGGGACGTTGCTGCGGTGCTGGTTGCCAGGGCAGGCTCCTGCTGCAGACAGGTGCCTAATGCTTGGGCACCTGCATGCCAAAGCCAGGACCTGCTGAACCCCTTGGTGCCCTCAGGCAGGGCGCTGCCCTCTCTGGCCCTGGACAGGCACAGAAGAGGGAGACAGCCTCACCTTGGTCATGGTGAGGCCATGCCTTTCCATTTTATCAGAGGTGGGGAAACAGGCTCAGAGAGGCAATGCAAACTGCCTGAGGCTACATAGCAGGCCAGAGGGCCAGCCTGCTGCTTTTCTCTCTTTGAGTCAGGGACATCCCCAGAGAGCCTGGATCCCACCCACCTCACACCCACAGAGATGCTGTGCGTGTCCCTTCATTGTCAGGAGACCGGGAGGGGAGAGCCATCGAGGCTTCAAATCCGTGGACTCAGCTGTGACCAAAGTGTGGAGGAGAGGGAGCCAAGGCCACTTTCCTGCAGGGGAGGGTGCCATGAGGTCAGGTGTGGGCTGAAGGGTGATGCCCATGTGAGGTGAAGCGCCCCTCACCCGGCCTGGCAGGGGCGCCCCGTGGACATCCGGTCCCAGATGGGGCGGAGGGCCCTGGGTCCAGTGTCAGGCTTAGCGTGGGGCAGGCTGAGCCCAGTGCCCAGGATCTGCCTGCTGAAATGCTGGCACGGGGTGGCCTGGCCTCGTGGGAAGGGCTGGGCTGCAGGCGAGTCTGGATCTGGTCTCAACCCCCCCTTCTGCAGGTGGAGCCCCCGGAGCTGCCAGCTGACCTGCAGCACTGGATCGCCTACAATGAGGCCAGCAGCCAGCTGATTCGGGCCGAGAGTGGGCTCCACGACGTTCTCAAGGAGCAGTGACTGCCACGGCCTGCCTGCCCTGCCCACCAGCCTTAACCTGGAGGCAGCATGGGCCGGCTGGACTGGGCCCTGTTTGAAGTGGAGTGGCCTTGCGACCCGCCCAGCCCCCTCACATGCTCACGGCCCTCCCCCGTCCCCATTATTGGTGCCCCTCCGTACCCCATCCCACGCCGAGCACGGGGTGGGGGTGACGCAGGCACCCAGCCAGCTCTGCCCTCGGGGTGATAACAGTGGGCAAACTGGGGCCCAGGGCCCTTGGTATGCAGGCAGCAGGGGGTCAGGTGGGTCGCCTTATAGGTGAAGCCAGGCTTCCGTGCTCTGAGTGGGCAGGGTGCCTGAAGCAGGGAACGGGCTGGGGTTGCCCTGAGCGCCAGAGCTTGGAGTCTGAGGCTGGCCACTGGGTGTGAGGCCAGAGCAGTCCTGGGTGTAAGGCCGGGGGCAGGGCAGGGAGCTGGCCAAGGCCTGGGCCCTGATGTGGGCCCCGAGGAGCTGGAAGGATCAGAGCAGCATTTCAAGGCAGATCCCTCTGCTGCACGTGAGGGCAGGGCAGAGTGTGGCCGGCTAGGGGCCAGGCAGACCGGCCCAGGGTGCTCGGGAGAGAGGCCTGGTCACCGGGCGCTAGGGTGGTGGCAGGGCCTGCAGCAGGGGCTTCGGGCCTTGGAGACTATGGTGGGCCCAGCGCAGGTCAGATGTGCAGCGACTCCAGTGGAGGTGGTGAGCTGTCATAGCTGGGGGTGGGGGTAGGGGTTCCTAGTCGGAACCTGCTGCTGAGGAGGGATTGGGGAGAGGTGTGGGGTCCTGCCTGGGTGCCCTCACCCGTCTGCACCCCTTGGTGCCCATAGGACCGTGCTTTGTGACCCTGGCTGGGGTCCTGCCCTCTCTGGGTCTATAGTGCCTCTGCCCTCCCGCTGGGGCTGTCCTTGCCTGACTTGACGTCCTGCCCGGCTGTTGATTTGTTTGTTTCTTCCTGCACTGAGAGCTGCTTCCCACAGTGGGCTGGAGCCGCACAGGGTTTTCCTGGCCTTGCTCGAGCAGCTCTGTCCTGGTGTCACCAGCCTGCTGAGGTGCCCGCTGGGGCCTGCCCGCTCTCCTGCCTAGCAGCTAGGACAAGGGCAGCCTGGGGAGAAGCAGGTACTGGCTCAGGGCCTCGGAGAGTGTGAAGGCAGTGCAGGTGGGCCTCGTCCCTGGCTGGGGACAGAGTCAGAGCTTTGGGGGTAGGTTCTGCCCTGGGCAGGGTGCCTGCTCACGTGTGCCCCTGCAGCGGCCCCCGGGGCAGCTCAGAGGGGCCCAGGACTGCTCCCTGGCCAACCCGTCCACCCCTCGCCAGTGGGGCCAGGAGCATGGCCACAGCCCTCTTCCTCCCCTGCCCCCACAGCATTGTCTGCCTCAGCCACTGGGAACACCACAGTTTCTGTTTTATTTAAGGAAAGCCCAAGAGTAAAGGGCCTTCAATGTGAGCGTGCTGGAGAGTTTTCATTTCTGAAGCCCTTTCTGACATGGGGTGGGGGTCGCTGTCGGGATTGTTGGATGAGCTTGGGGTCCACGCTGGCAGGACCTGTGCCTGTTCCACAGATCACAGGGTCGCGGCCAGAAAGGAGCTGCCCCAAGCCCCTTAGAGACTGGCCCTCTCCTTCTCTGTGGTTGTCCACAGAGGCTTGGGAAGTCCCACCCCAGACTCTGGGTCTGGGCCCCCAGGCTCCTGGGCTCATTGGGCAAGGTGAGGGCTGGCAGGTGGGGCAGAGGTCAGTGGGCTTTAGTGGGTGGGGTGGGGGGCAGGGTGAGCAGAGGGACCGTTGTGCAGGCCCTCCCAGGAGGGCAGGGATGGTACCCCTGGGACAGAAGGCAGGTGAGGGGGGTGGTGTCCGTGCTCTGACCACCTTCCCCAGGAGGGGCCAGCACTGGGGCTTGGGAGAGAAGGGCCCTTGGAAGTGGCTGGGTGTGCAGCAGGCATTCAGCAATGGGGCGGTGGGGCTGGAGAGGCTTGGAGTAGGGTGGAGCTGTGCTGCCAGGGAGGTTGGCTGGAGCCGCAGCCCTTTTCACCTTCCGCCTTCCCCGAGGGCCCTGCCAGGTGGGGCCTCGTGCCTGTCCTGAGCCAGTGGCCACGTGAGGGTCAGGTGGGCCCCCCTCCCAGACGGTCTGTTTCTCTTCATGTGACATGTTTGCACAGGTCCTGTAGGGAGGGGCGGTGGGGTTTGGGGGATCGTGGCAGGTGACTGAGCTGACTGTTGCCAGACAGGACAAGTTCCTGGTGGGGCCACAGACAGGAAATGGTGCACTTAGCCAGTGGCCCCTAGTGACTGGCTGGGCGCATGTGGGATGAGTGGCTGGGGAGGTGGAATGGAGGTGCCTAGGCATGGTCTGCCTCACTTGGTACAGTAGGGGGTGTTCAGGATGGTCATTGGCATCTAGGCTGCATGTGGCTGCCCCAGGGGCATGGGGACTTCTGTGTCCACTTCAGGGAGACGCAGCCCAGGTGGGCTGGGGGTAGGGGAGGCTCTGGGTCCGCACTTGGAAGACAGGCCCACAGCAGAGGGGAGAAGGGTACCTGTTGACTAAGGGGCCTGGCTTCAGGACTGGGCTGTTGGAAGTGTATCTGCAACCTAGTTCTCGCAAGACCCACTGATCCCATGCGTTGGCTGCTTCTACTGAGAAGTTCAAGTGACAGGCAGCCTGCATGTGGCCTGGGCACTGGTTCTCCCTAGACCGCGCTCCCCCTCCTGCACGCCAGTGGGCGCAGGACCGCCCACCCCAGGCCCCCGCCCCCTGTGGTCTGTGCAGCATCTGGCTCCCCAGGTGACCACGCCCCCCACCCCGCCACCTGCCTGTGGGACGTCCGGGGAGCAGAGCTCCTGGAGGCAGTGGTGGCGTTCCTCGTCATCTCTCATGATGGAAGAGGGGCCCTTCTTTCTCTGGCCAGTGAGCGGGGAGGGGGCAGAGCATTGAGTATCTCCCCACTGCAGGTCTTGTGACCCACCCACTTCCATGTAATGGGAGGTGAGGGTGTGCGATCAGCACCCACTTGCGTCAAGGCCCCACATGCCCACAGACAGTGTGGGCAGCTGCCGTCCACCCTGCTGCCACCCACTGGCCACTCTTGTGGCCCCGAGCCATGGCCTCCCCAGCTCCCAAAGGGGCGCAGACCAGCGGGCGTGCCTAGGGCCAGGGCAGGGGCTTGGCGGGCCCCCGTGCACTCAGGCCACCCCGCATGGCTCCTGGTGGAGGTGCAGGCAGGGAGGCCCCGCGACCCTGGCGCCAGGCGAGGAGTCCGAGGGGCGCACGCCCTCTGCTGGCCACGTGGAGGCCCCACAGGTGCCTGCCCCCACCGACCCGCCTTCCCTGGGAGTGGTCAGCTGCCACGCCTCTCCCAGCTGCACACCTGCTCTGCACCCCTGAAGCGCCCAGAGATTGCCCCCCTGTTGCTCTGCTGGTGAGGCTGAAGGGGGCAGTGACATGGCTTCACTGTGCCCCAAGGTGAGTGGTGGCTCTGGCCTCCAAGTGCAGGGTCACATCAGGGACGGTCTGGAAGTCTGGCTGTGATGCAGAATGTAGAGAATCTCCTGTCCAGAGGCCCGACAGCAAGGTGACACTGACAGGCGGGGGTCAGTCCAGCTCCTGCTTCCCACTCCCTGCAGCGGGGCTTGAGCAAGGGACCGCCAGGGGCGCCAGGGACAGCTGGCAGGGTTTCCTGGGGCCAAAGGATCCTGGGCTCCAGGGGGGTGGTCAGCCCCCAAGGGCACTCTGCAGCCCATCCTTGAGCAGACAGGCTAGACCATGGGGGGCCCCTGAGCCAGCCCCGGCATTCTGGGGCAAGCTGGCACAGCCTTCATGTTTTGTACACACACTCCCCTCTAATCTCAGCTGTCCCCGAGGCCCAGGGTGTAGTAGGCCTGTTGTCGCAGGAGGTGACTGGGGCCTGGGGAGTCGTGTGGGTTCCCGCAGACCCAGGTACACACCACCCCACACCCTTTGGAAGACCCAGCCTGGGGGGCCAGGTCATCTCCACACACCCTCTTCCCCAGGTCCCCTCTTGCTGCCGCAGCAGACCTGGGCCCCGCAGACTCACCCACCCACGGATAACACTGGATTCCAGCCTGTTTCCTCCCCATCCTGGGGAGAGGGGGATGCCTCCAGAACCCCAGGAAATATTCTGGAAGCAGGGTCAGATTTTCCTTGGGCTGAGCAACGAGTCCTGGTCAGACTGCCGGAAGGCATTTGTCCCCTGAAGCCTCTGCCTGCCTGTCTGTGAAGCGGCTCAGAACGGCCGTGGTGGGCACAAGGCTCGCATGCCGGAACGCGCCTGGTCCCACCCAGCTCCCTGAAGGCGGCCCCATGGGCTCTCTCTGTCGAGAAGGAAGAGATGGTCTCCAGCCTCGGTCTATTTATGTATTCCACAGGTTTAGGGGAGGAGGGCAGAGTGCACCCCAAAACGATTCTCCCCCAGGGTCCCACCAGTAGCCTGGTGCCCACTGAGGTTGGGCCGTGGGCTTGTGCCAACAGAGTGGCCAGCTGGCAGCGTTGGGTGCCTCAGGGAAGGAGGTGGCTGAGGACCACGGCCCCCAGGGGGGCCAGGGCCCCGGCACTGAGCCTGGCAATGCCCACGGAGTTGCAGAGGTCATGGAAGCAGCAGAAGATGGGGTGGGCAGCCCCGATGCTGTCTGGGTCGGTGGCCTCGCAAGAGCTGGCACAGGTGCTGGTCACCACAGGGCTCTCATTGAAGGGGAACTCTGGAGGGAGGGCAGGTGTCAGAGCACAGTCACCCCATCACGGCCTTGGCCGTCCCAGTCTGTGCCCTTCACCTTGCGCTTCCTGCCTCCTCCCAGGACACCCTAACTGACCGATGGCCGGGAAGTCACCCAGGTGCCTGCTGGGGTCCGCAGTGTGGCCCTGAAGTGGGAGCTGGGAGCCCCAGGCCCCCGCCTCACCTGCCTCCATCGTCATCAGCGTGGTCTTGCAGGCTATTTCGTCCGGCTTGCAGTAGGTAATGTTCTTGCACAGAGGAAGGGCTGTGGGCTGCTCACAGGTGATGCAACTTAAGGCCTCACCTAGGGGAGGAGCGGAGGCAGACCCTCATCCCCCAGCCCTGAGACCCACCCTGGGGGGTCACAGGAAGGGCAGGAGAAGAGGCCAGGGGTGGTTCGGCCCTGCTCCACCTGGAGCGTGTGTCGGGTCCCTCCCTGGGGGACGGCCTTGCCCCGCTGAGCCCCTTCAGGCCCACCCTCCCGGCTTAGACGTGATCCCTGCACTGCGCTCCCCCCACCCGAGCCACGGTCTCCCTGCTTGGAGAGCAGGCCATGACCCCTGCCCCAGGTGGAGCCGGGCTCAGGACCAGAGGGTCAGGGCGACCAGCCCAGTCAGTGACCCCCTCCCCACCGCGGAGCTAGGCTGGGCAAAGACCAGCGCCAGGCCCCCTGCCGGCCAGCCACACTGCCCCTCTCACCCAGGCTCACAGCCGAGGCTGCGGCGAGCAGCAGGGCCAGCAGGGCCCTGGGGACGGCCATCCCTCGAGTTAAGCCGAGCGGCTGCGGTCTCCGCCGGCCGCCTGTGGGGATTTATACCCAGCCCTTGGGTCCCCACTCTGGGTGGCGGCAGGAGCCGCCAGTGAGTCAGCAGGGTGGAAGCTGGGCAAGCAGCTGGCGGAGGACGCGTAAGTGCCGGCCCTCGGGGCGGGAGCCCTGGGTGCTGGAGCTGGCCAGGCCGACCCCTCCCCTGGCCACCACACGGGAGCCGCGGGCCCCTTTCCACTGCTGAGTGTGGTGCCCTGGGCCCACATCCCCGATGGTGCCCTCATCACCGCCAACCTCTTCCTCACAAATGGCCTTTAGACCAAGCCTGAGCTTCCTGTTCCCGGCCCCAGACAGCAGGGCTCCTGGACCTGCCGCGCGGCCCACCTCCCACTGCACACTGCCCCATGTCCTCCCCTGTGCTCTGCCGCCCGTGGACCCTGCCGCCCGTCTCCCCTGTGCCAGAGGCCTGGGTCCCGTCTGCTGTCCCAGCCTCTGACTTCTCTGTCCTCTGAGGGCGCAGTGGGTGGGTGGGTGGATGTGTGGATGGACGGGCGGATGGATGATGGATGGTTGAAAAGACAGATGGCAGGGTGATGCTTGAGCGAGTGGCTAGGTGGAGGGAGGAATGGAGGATGGACGATGCATGGGTGGTGGGTGCACTGGCTGGAAAGGGAGGGGGCACGTTCCGACACTTGAGCCTCATGCCCACTTATTCTTCCACCGCTTATGAGAAGGACGGGGTGGAATGGTAAGGGTATGTGTGGTTGGCTGTGTTTTTCAGTGCGGTGCGGCACTCTGCCACATGGAGCAGGGAGTTACACCCAGTCTCAGGGCAGTAACGGTGGCATAGTACACAACACCTGATCACTGACTTCTTTACTTTAAA